>NC_080425.1:42214389-42411889 GCF_029873635.1 Malania oleifera
GCACTCATTCATAAGGAGCAAAGAAATAGGCTAACCTACATTAGAATTCAACAACTTGGTTTTTGTTATTACAACATGAAGTTTCGAATAGGAGATATGGAGGTTGAAATGAACAAAGTTTCTAAACAAGATCTCCCGGACCTTCTTGACATATCAGTTGAATTGGGTGATGATGATGAGTATCCATTTTTCCAGTGGATTAGACCATCTCATCTTTATGAACGAGATAGAAGTCTCCGCCCACAAATAGCCAAAGGATGAGTATCCACTTTTTTTAGTGGATTAGACCATCTCATCTTTATGAACGAAAAAAGAAGTCCCCACCCAAAAAAGGCCAAGCACACACAACATGAGTTTGGCATTGATATTAATCAAATAATGGTAGAAGAAGAGATATCTAGCAGTGATGATTCACTAATGAATCTTGGGTCTAGATATGGAACTTCATTCACTATGCCCTCTGGTGATAATGATGACGACAATGCTGGTGGTGATGAATCTAACACCAGTGGTAGTAGTGGGCAAGGTGGTGATGGTGGGGACTGGGGACTATGGAGGAAATGAGGGATGGAAAGACTATAGACCAATAGTGGACTATACATGTTCTCCCCAACTAGAAGATGAGGATCTACAAAGAGAAACATATCTAGTTGACAGGCAATATAGTCGTAGAAAGGGAAAGGGGAGGATGCATCAATTAGAAGAGGAGACCTTTCCCTTAGTTTAGAATCTTTGAATATAGGTAAATAGCATCACTCCAGTAGTTATAGTGGTTATCAGTCTACCCAAGAAAGTTTCTCATAGTCAACATATGGCCAACCATTTCCATATGCATATGAGTAGGCACGACAATATGGAAACTGGCAACCACATACCTATGGTATGGACAAACAAGCCAAGAATATGGGTATGCAAATGCAGGGCAATCCTATAGACATACACAACAAGTAGAACATGCAAGAAAAGATCATGGTAAAAGACGATCTTCTAGCCAAGCATCATAAACTACCATCAATCAAATGACTATGGAGGAGAATGAACAACACATGTACACCTATACTTAATATTTGGGAAATTATATGACATGGAATGATTATTGAAAGCAATATATGTCATATCAAGATCCCAATGATAGGGATAGGAGAGATGACTTTGAGCCACCACGAAACTACATGTGGCATTAGATCATTAAATGTATAATATTTATTGACAATGTATTTATTTAAAATAATAAATTTTTTGGCTTAAATCATCAAATGAATAACTCGAGAACTTTATAATCATCTAAATGTTCTTCACTTCATAGCTTACTTCACGATGTGCAGTTTATTGCCCTAAACACTAAAAACTTGTCATATATGCATTTTATAAATGTATTTTGATGCCATATTAAGTACAATAATCTATTTTAATATTTTCTAAAGTTTGATTGCAAATTTCCATCATTTACTATAAATTCTCGTAATTTCTTTAAACAAAAATTCAAATCGAAATTGAAACTTCTGTTGAAATTTCCATAAATTGAGAGCATCAAATTTCCATCGAAATTGAAATTTTTGTCTTTGATGACCCACACTAACTTTGATATCTTATTCCCCTATGTTTTGGGTTTTGGACCTTATAGTGTCTGACCCAACCTTATCACATCTTTTCTTCCTCCCAAAGGACCTCCCAATAAATTTAGAAGCTTCCCTTGCAACCTGACCAATTTATCGCATGGTGTTGGGATACCTACTAGGACAAAACCCCCTCCCCTCCTTTATCCCTTTAGTTGCAAATGAAAGCCATTTTTGGATCAGAACTAGCCACCAAAACTCCTTTGGTAACATTGGCAAAGGAAAGTCTCTGGAACATGCTCTTACTTTTGTCCTCTAGTCTAACATTTGAAGAGCCACATTCTAAGCATCTCTAGTTGCCCTTGTTGGCTCTGGAGGACTTGTCCAAGGATGACGAGAATTCCAACAGCCCAATAAGACCCTCCACCATTTTTTTTATCATCCTCGGGATTACGAACATCAAGGAGGCACTTGCTACTGTCCTTTTCCATGCAAACAAACTTGCCTCTTCCATTTTCAAGAACCTTCAAACTCACATGTTCCCATCCATTGTGAATTTGGCACCAAGACAACTAGCAATAGTCCAATCATTGGCCTCACAGAGCACATGTAGAATCTTAGGACCCACACGAGTTCCTCCTTGTCCAACGCGATGTATAAGACACGTCTTCCTGCATAGTCCATGATAGTACATTGCTAAGACCAAACGTATGACTGAGATCACTTTTCTTTTAGTTTGGAATGCAGTGAGCTCTCCCATCCCTGTGTCAAGTACGGGCAAGACGAAGAAGATAGGCCAAAAAGTCAAAAGAACACTGGGTTAAGAGATTGAGGCACAGCGAAGCAATGGAGGAATCAGCAAACTTTTTGGTTCAGAAAGATCGGAATCGAGTCTAAGGGTCTCGAAGCTGAAGAACCTAAGAATCGAATGACTTCTCTCGAGTGACTATTGTAGCAAAAGCCTCAATGAACGACTTAAGAATCCTTATGGTATCACCAAAGAGGAGAGCATTGCACGCCTTTTAACTAGCATATTCAAAATTGCACTTTTTCTTCTTTTTCTTCCTCTTCTCTTCTTCTTTTCATCTGTAACCCTAAGTGTTATATTTTCTTCAAATTTATATTAGTTTTAAAAGGCAAGAGCGTAAGGTGAGGCATTTTAACCTCTAAGAGGCAAGCCGTAATTCTTTTGAGAATTTTATTTTTAGATAAAAATACGTAAACATATAATATATCTTTAAAAAAATATAGAAAAATTAAGAAAATTACAATAAAATATGTATACATGCATACACACACACACATGTACATATATAATTTGTAAACTACTTGTTGGGCATTCAAAAAATACTATCTTGAATTCATTAAGTAAACCATTCCAAGAGATAGCCTATGCCTTAGTGTGAAGTGTTGGCCGTTTTGGGATTTGGTAGTTTAAATTGAGCCTCAGGTCATTTTAGGCATGTCTCATCTTAAGGCAAGTCTCAATTAAGTCTTCTAAAACATTACTCTTGACCAAAAAAAGTTGCTTAAAATAAAATTTATATGCTTAAAGTAAGATTAGTTTAATTGTTTAAAATCATACGAATTCAGTTTCTTCAAAATAGTTTCATGAATAATTTGGGTGTCAATGCCTTTTAATATTAAAATAGATATCCTTCAACAAATCTATCAAGGGAAAGAGAGATGTATCTTAAATTTATTTCATTGATGCATGATTTAAATTGAATCATGAGTTTTCCTGAATGTCCTTCACATATCTCCTTTTTCCAAGTATATTTCATATTAGTTGAGTTCATGAAGAGGGTCTTGTGGGCCTATAGATAAACCCATTAGCATTGTCACTCCATAAAATTCTTATTTCATTCCAAACCTAAAGAGTTTTTTTCTCTAAGAAAGTAAAATTTCTAGTGGGGATTTGGACTCTTCCATTCGTTCAAAATTGGTGTGTCATGATTCAATTGGACTGCTGTATCCTAAGAGAGTCAAGAGGTGATATACCCAAGCCACAAAGAGCTTGAATCACATTAAAGCGAGCGAGATTCCACATCTCAGCCTAGTGGATTAGTGCTTCTAATCAACTATCTGTGTCACTTTTTTTCATAAATTTGTATATATTTCATACCAATGTGCAATTTCCAATTTGTTAAGGCAAATAGTCCTGCAAATTTATCTCCATGAAGATGCTGATTCTAGTGCACTTTTCAAATGACTATGTGAAGCCATCGGCAACACCAACCACCAAACATTAATGTCATTCACTTTAAAGATAATGGGAATCAAAGGGGAAAAAAAAAAAACAAACAAATGGAAACTCTAGAATAATAAAAAAAAATATTCAGAGTGCATACCTGATCCCCACAATTCCATGAAATTCATCTTCCATGCTTCGAACCATGTACTGATGAAAATTATAAGAAAGTGGGAGCTTGTGGTTCTGGTAATCATGACACCAACTTAAAATGCAATAATACAATAAAAGTATATACTACAACTAATCAATCAAACAGTGTAGATAACAAATCAATTTACATAGTAAAGAAAAACTGTAACAGTTAATAGCCTTAAAACAATTTAGCTATTCCACGTTAATATTAAATATTAATAATTAATTACCATCTACTGCATGTGACCGTCAAGAGTTACAAATGCTACCAAGAGAAAAAATTAGCAAATATAAGGAGGTTTGATGGTTGATATCCGAACTCCTTGATGTGTAGTTCCTAACATGTGGCACAGAAGCATCTGCAAGAGGTAATGGTTATTTGCTATGGAACCTGACATTGCACTGACACAACAGCAACATCTAAGTCATCTCAAATATGGCAAAAATTAGCAAATATAAGGAGGTTTGATGGTTGATATCGAACTCCTTGATGTGTAGTTCCTAACATGTGGCACAGAGGCATCTGCAAGGGGTAAAGATTATTTGCTATGGTACCAGACATTACAGGCATCACTGACACAACAGCAACATCTAAGTCATCTCAAATATGGCAGCAGTGCCTAATGTATCTGAAATGTCAGTCACTGGTGTATCAAATATATGTCACATATCAGCAGCATCTGACACGAGTCATGTGTATTTGTCATGCTAAGAAACCTGACACACAAAACAAGCTAAGGGCTCTCCAACATGTGGACAGCACAGGGAATGCAATTGCAATAAATCACACCAACAATTCCAGTCAAACACCAATAGGCTTTGAGTAAACATGGCCAGATCCAGTCTAATACGAGTTGGCAATGTGCCAAAAATGGCATCAACAAGCAATCTGAGATGCGCCACAGACTGCTGCAAGTTGAAAGTGGACCCCAACTGTGCTATACAGTGGAGGGGAGTGGTTTGGAGCCATGAAACAACACTGAATACCTGAAGCAGCAAGTTGCAATACTACTCCCCACTAGCTGAACTAGTAAGAGAGGAATTTGTGTTGGCTACATTGGCGATATGTGGCAGGTTTACCATGAAGATTCCAACACTTTCCAACAATGACTACACTTGTGTAAGGGGCCTTTACCATGTTCATACCTTGCTCCATAATAACTCAAACAAACCCAAGAAGTTCCCCTACTACACAACTCATAGCTAGAACTACCTTGTTTAACAAATGCAGTCATCTCAGAACTAGAGGTCATTGGAACTAGGAGTTGAGGAATGGGTGCTAGAGGAGGCATGAAGTGGCTATGGTGTTGGTTTTGCAAAATCTCAAGGGGATTTTATGTTTCTGAAGATCTAGCATTCTCTAGGAATTTCTTGGCAATTGTAGTGTTTTCCAAATGCTACTGGGTTGGTTTTAACCCTGCAGTGGGCCTGACAACTCTCCTATGGTGGTAAACATGCAGAGAAGTGTGGACCAACAATTTATATCAAGCCTTAACACACCCCAACATGTGCAGCCCAATTGCAAGCAGAGATATAAGCAAACAATAAATAACACCCACTACATGGAATAAGACAATTTTTAACAACAAATGCGAGCAACAGGAGCATAACAGAAGACCTTCTGGCAACCATGGCTCTATTATTATGTTAACATGGTCTAGTAAATTGGAAAACCTAATCACAGCGGAAGGTCTTCTCTATTTACAATAAATGTTAAGTACATCATAATGACCATAATATCCTCACTGACTCATGCTTACTAACATAATTACATAAGTAATAATACTAAACCAATAACGTCCTTGTTGCACACAATTCAGCAATACCCAATTATTTTGTTCTCTCTTTCTTATTTTTCCATTTAGAGTGACAGTTTTTGCCGGAAATCAAAGGTAATAAGTCACATTATTCTAGCCAGGCACTGCCAAAATTTGCAGGGTTTTTCCAGAGGGGCACATATTAGCAAAATTGATTGTCTTTGATAAAGTACACAGTGAATCATGTACAACAACAACAATAGCAAGCGTTAAGTCCCATGGGGTCAGCTACACAAATCCCTTTTTTCCAATTCACTCGATCTAGAGCATTTTTCTCTATTAGAATAAGGGCTATTAAATCCTTCCTACTACCTCATTCCAAGTAATTTTAGGCCTACCCCTACCCCTACCACTTTTTTATGCCAAAAACCATAACTAACTCACTCCTCCTCATAGGTGCTCTATTAGGCCTGCGTTTTAAATGCCCAAACCATCTAAGTCGCCCCTCCCTTATCTTGTTTTCAACTGGTGCTATGCCTAAATTTTTATCGATATGTTCATTTCTTACTTTATCTTGTAATGTTAAATCATCCACCTTAGCATACATATCTTAGCAACTTTCATTCTTTGTATATGTTGTTTCTTAGTTGTCAGCATTATGAACCATAAAAAATAGCTGGCCTTATAGCCTTCTTATTAAACTTTCCTTTGTAATTTTAAGGGTATTTTACAATCACACAACACATCTTACGCACTCCTCCATTTTACCCAACCAGTCTTAATTCTATGTACTACATCTTCTTCAATGTCCCCTTCACCTTGCATAATAGATCCGAGATATCTAAATCTATCAATGCTATTAATATCTTGATTATCCCGTTTAATCTTCTCTATGTTGTTACTCCTTACATTACTGAAATTGCATTTCATATATTCAGTCTTATTCCTACTTATCCTAAACCCTTTAGACTTTAATGTGGCTCTCCAAAGTTCTAGCATAGATTTCACTCTGCTCCAACAATCATCAATCAACACGATATCATTTGCAAACAACATACACCAAGGGATGATTATGCATCAAAAATGCGTAATTAGGCATTTAAATTCATGCATTAAAGATCATAATCTTAATTAAATGCCCGATTTTGTCTAATATTTTAATCATTAAGCTCGCCCAATAATTTTAAGATAATTACCCTATTTGTTGCCAAACATTTATGGACACTTGTGTTTTATTATTACAAGATAATTTTTGAACATTAAATCCGAGATTAGAATGTTCGCGGGTCGTGAGCATTAAGAGGTGTCGTGTACGTGAGGTAGAGTCCAAATCAAGACCATGAGCATCCGGATTTTTCATGAACATTTAAAGGATAATTTTCGGAAGCTGAGCCCTGCACACAAAGAGAGGCCATTTTTGACACTGCTTAGTAATCTATGTGTAACTCTCTCATTCGACCTCCGATTCAAATCATTCAAAATAATATAAAAAGCTAAGAGAACCCTCTACAACTTTCATGTTTTGCGTTTTGAGAAATACTGACTACATCAAGGTCGAAATCGGACATGAAGTTATCATACGCTGTTTTATGGACTATTTTGACATTACTTTGTAATCTGGGCGTAACTTTCTCGTCCGAGCTCCGATCGAGATAATTCAAAATACTGTGGAAAGTTGAGGAATTTCTCTACAATTTTTGTGTTTTGAGCTTTGAGAGTTACAAACTGTAGAAAGGTCAAAATTGGGCTCGTGCGCTGAAAAAAAAAAAAGAAGAAACAAGAAAAGAAAAAATAAATAAAAAATAAAAGATGATTTGACCCGGCCATGCAGCCAGGTCCTCTTGGTGGGCATGCGCTGGAGACATACAGAGGAAACACAAAGAAAAAGAAAGAAAAGAAAAAAGAAAGGAAAGAAAGGAAAGGATTTGGAAAAGTCAAAGAAATGAGAATTATCCTAGGGCTTCTTGGGGAGGCCGCACCACACACGGAGAGGATTATAATAATTTTTTTTTTGGGAGACACAAGGAGGCCGAACTGGGGAGCAGCTGCAGCTCTAGGGAGGCATTATTTTTGGGACACACGCATAGGAGGCCGAGAGGAGCAGCTGGGAGGTTTTCTTTTGGGGTGCTGCGCAGACACAACACACAACCACAAAGCGTGGTTGGCGGTACGCTGAAAAGTTTAGATCTTTTCGGGAATCGGAAAGCAGCGAACAACGGCCGTGCTCGGGGTGTTTGCGGCACGCAACGGCGGTGCTGTGGGTGCTGTTTTGTCTTCTACTCTCCAAATAAAAGAAAGCATGGTGAAGTCGTTTATGTTTGATTTAATTTTCGGCATGAACTAATTTTTTGTATTCTAGAAAAATGATGTAGCCCAGTTTTAAACTGTACTTGCTCTTCGATGCTAATCTAAAGTAGCTTTCTTTAATGTTTGTCTAAGTTATTCTGCGCTTAATGCTTTTAATTAACTGGCCATTAATTAGATGATATTGGTCTTGTGATTTGCTACCGAAAGGGGGAATTATAGGCTAGATCTTGGATAATTCAACGTAGGTGAATATAGAGATGGAAAGATTTGTATGAACTTACATATTATTAAAAAATCGAGGGTCTTATTGCGTTCTTGCGTTATTAATTTTCATATTTTTATGTTAAATAAACAAAAATAGGTTCTAATTGACTATCAAAAGAGACTTTTGGAAAAATTGAAGATTTGCTAACAAACAGAGAAAACAAAGTCGAATTAGCTAGATGAGTAAAGCATAGTGAAAAACTAAGTGAAATCGGTTTCCTAGAAGTTTTCACCTTAAATAATAAACAAGAATAGGTTCTAATAGACTATCGAAAGAGACTTTTGGAAAAATTGGAGATTTGCTAACAAAGAAAGAAAACGAAGTTGAATTAGCTAGATGAGTACAGCATAGTGAAAAACTAGGTGAAATCGGTTTCCTAGAAGTTTTCATCCTCATTAATTTGATACGTGGCAACCAATTTTATTTTCCCTTGAATAGTTTATTTAAAGTAGCCTTATTTCAATTTCGCATTCTAAAATTATTAATCTTTCTAAATAAAATCAAGATTAGTACAATTTCGGTACTTAGTAAAATTAAGACATCAATCCCTGAGGACGATACTCTTCACATCACTATATTATAAAACTACAACACTGTGCACTTGCAGTTTTGCACCGATCAAGTTTTTGGCGCCATAGCCAGGGATTGAGTTTTTCTTATTTTTGCCAATATCGATACAAAGTAATTTTTGTTTTAATTTAGAATTTTATTTTTTATATTTTTATATTTTATTTTTTTTCTCTTTTATTTTATTTTATTTTCTTTTCTTTTCTTTTTATTCTTCTTTATTTCAGGTGTGTTTTTGATGTTGGATGCGCCGTGCTAGAACCCGTGCCATTATTCCTTTTGATCCAGAGATTGAAAGAACACTCGGAGCACTAAGGAAAAAGAGAGTACCAGCTATGGATAACGGGCAACAAAATGTGCAACCACGCGCCTTAAAGGATTATGTACGGCCAGTTGTGAATGACAACTATTCAGGTATCAGACGTTAGCCCATTAATGCCAACAATTTTGAGCTCAAACTTGCATTAATCAACATGGTGCAGTAGGCCCAATTCAGTGGATCACCACTTGATGATCCCAATATCCATCTGGCGATGTTTCTGGAGATTTGTGACACTATAAAGATCAATGGTGTTACTGAAGACACCATTAGACTGAGACCGTTCCCTTTTTCTTTGAGGGACAAGGCAAGAGGCCGGCTACAATCTTTACAACCGAGAAGTATCACTAGTTGGCAGGATATGGTAGAAAAATTCCTAGCTAAATTCTTTCCACCTGCAAAAACAGTTCAACTCAAGAGTGAGATTGGTGAATTCAAGCAACATGATTTTGAGTCACTCTATGAAGCATGGGAAAGGTATAAGGATTTGAGTGGACGCTACCCTCAACATGGATTACCGGATTAGTTGCAAATTCAGATGTTTTTTAATGGGTTAAACGGACAAACTCGGACTTTAGTTGATGCTGCGTCTGGGGGAACTTTGATGTCAAAGACACCTAAGGGTGCTACTGCTTTTTTGGAAGAACTGGCCTCAAATAACTATCAATGGCCAACCGAAAGAACTATGGCTAAGAAAGTTGCTAGGATTCATGAATTGGAGCCGCTTGCTGCACTTTCAGCTCGAGTTGCTTTTCTGTCTCATCAGATTTCAGCTTTGACAACCCAAAGGATACCACAAAGTGCAGAATATGTGGCAGCTACAAGTAGGACAAATCCGAGCAATGAAGCGAGTCAAGAACAAGTTCAATACATCAACAATCGGAACAACAATTATCGTGGTGATCCTTTGCCACAATATTACCATCCAGGACTTCGAAATCATGAGAATTTGTCTTATGGAAATACAAGGAATGTGCTGCAACCTCCTCCAGAACTTGAAAGTCAACAAAGCGAGAAGAAGATGTCACTTGAGGAAGCCATGGTATCATTTGTTGAGGAGACAAAAGCAAGGTTTAAAAAGACTGATTCACGATTGGATAACATTGAGACTCATTGCAGCAATATGGTAGCCACTAAAGAATCTTGAAAAGCAAATCGGGCAACTGGCCACGACCATAAATTCCCAACAAAGAGGAACTTTTCCTAGCAACACAAAGGAGAACCCAAAGGAACAATGCAAGACCATCACACTTAGGAGTGGAAGAGAAATTGAGAAGTTACCAGCAAAGGAACCCATGTCCACTCCTACAACTGAAAATGATGGCCGAAGCAAAAATAAAGGGGAAGAAGAGGAGATTGTGGATGATACACCAAGAGAAACTGACACGCCACTAGAAATTTCATTTCCTAACAATCCTCCTATTCTCTCTACTCCACTTCCTTATCATCAATGTTTTCAAAAACAAAAATTAGATAAGCAATTTTCTAAGTTCTTGGAAATTTTTAAGAAAATTCACATAAACATTCCTTTTGCAGATGCCTTGGAACAAATGGCAAACTATGTCAAATTCCTTAAGGACATCATTTCAAAGAAAAGAAAATTGGAGGAGTTTGAAACAGTGAAGCCGTAAGAACCCAACCCGAGATAGGTGTGTTAAATAAATAAGAAAGAGAAAGAAAATTTAAAAAGGGGTAAAATCAATAGAGCTTGTCGACGAGGCTTGTTTTCTCGTCGACAAAGTCTCTTGTACAGCTTGAAAGTCTCTTGTACAACTTGGCGACGAGTCTCAGTGGTTCATCGACGAGGAGATACTGAGGGATTTTGGGAAATCCTGAAATCTTAGGCTCGTCGACAAGTCCACCTTGGCGTAGACGAACTCCCTTATGCGGCCCATCGACGAGGACGCCGTCTCATCGACGAGTTTGGCCGGGTCAAAGGTCTACAAGTTGAATTTTCCATTACTTCATGGTTAAGAAATCAAAAACCTCTCTCTCTAGAACTCGAACACATACTCTCTCTCTCTAGGATTTCAGGCTGTCTATTTCCGGAATCAACGATCCGACGTTGCTACGTGGATCAGGAGGAGAATCTCTACGTTTATAGCGAATCGGAATTTCGTTTCAAGGATTTTCGGGTTTTGACCCAAAATCGTCCGATTTCGCTTCCGTTTCGGTAAATCTGTAGAAAATAGTATTGTAAGGAAGTATTGTTCTTCGTTGTTTAGTTTTTGGTACCTCGGTTCGCAGTTTTGGAGCCGTAGAGTTCGTGTTTTGGTTTTCGGGTTATGGTAAGGGGATTCTGTTTATATCAGTTATTTTTAAAATCAGAATCGGTAAACATGTAGTTTACGATTGTATGTATGATTTGGCTACTTATTTGGGAAAATCTATCAGGTGAAAATAAGGGATTTTCGGGTTACTATTTTGGGAAAATTTGAGGGTTTTGGGTATCATCTCTATTTTTGTTGAAAAATTGTATGTTGTATAAAACTGTAGTATTGAGATGTTCGTACCTATATTTGTATTAAACTGTATTCTCGAATTGAAAACGATATGATTTGTTGTATATCAAATAAGTGTGGAATGAACTGTTGTATGTAAAATGTTCCAGATTTGTAAAATAGCTATGACAGCTAACTACCGTAAGTTGAGAGGTATAGGAACATGAGTTCCAAAATTGTTCCAGGTTTTGTGAAATTTGCCATGTCTCGGCTAATTACCGTGGGCAAACGCCATGTCTCGGCTAAATACCGTGTGTGAGAGTGTCCGGCTCTATATCCAAGGGTCTGAAATATCACCTGTTTGTTACGGTTGGTCACCGATGGGTGTGAGTTGACACCGTATTAGCAATGATATCGCTATGGGGCTTCAGTTATTGCAGGATATTCGGTACTCTGTGTAATGCAACCGATTTCGGCCGAAGAGTGTGACGACACCGTATGTTTCGTATCATATGTACTGGAACTGGATTGTGAAAATACTAGAACTGTATTGTGTTATGTTTTATGTCGAAATAACACTTGTATGTCACACACTGATATAACCTGTTTTCTTCCTTACTGAGAGTTGTCTCACCCCGAATATACAACTGTATTTTAGGTCCTTCGAATAGCCGAAACTAGCGTCCTAGCGTTCGGGAGCGTGGTTGTCGATTAGCTGCGTATAGTACTTGTGTAAGTACGGATTTTGTAACCGGGTTGTCATTGTTGGGTTTTGTAGACACCTGGGGTATGTACTGTATTTTGGAGCGTAGACTCTAGTTATGTGTAGACTCTGGTATGGTATGTTGTATATATTAGAAAGAACATTTTTGCTGCGTATTTAATGTGTATATATGTGTATGTGATTGTGTATAGGGTACGTGTACCCCACGGGGATGAACCCTTATTCAATGTATGTTTTAAATGATAAAGAAACAGGTTAGGTTACTAAAATCACACCTAGGGCCCATTCGCGGGTTCGGGGCATGACAGAAGTTTACCGAGGAATGCAATGCTATTCTTCAAAAGAAATTACGTCAAAAATTAAAAGATCTAGGGAGTTTCACTTTGCCTTGCACTATTGGAAATTCATTTTTTGATGAAGTTTTATATGATCTTGGTGCTAGCATTAATCTTATGCCACTTTCTATTTACAGGAAATTGAGACTTGGAGAGATGAAACAAACCACCATTTCTTTGCAACTGGCAGACCGATCCATCAAGTATCCACGTGGAATCATAGAAGACGTATTTATAAAGGTGGACAAATTCATTTTTCCTGCTGATTTTGTGGTGTTAGATATGGAGGAAGACCAAGAAGTTCTACTAATTCTTAGCCAACCATTCTTGGCCACTGGAAGGGCTTTAATTGATGTTCAAAAGGGTGAGTTAACATTGAGAGTGGACAAGGAAGAGGTTATGTTCAACATCTACCAAGACATGAGATTTCCAGAAGATCCAAGAACTTGCTTTCAAGTAGATATCATTCAGCAAGGTGTAGAAAAAGCCTTCCAAAAAGATGTACCAGCCGATCACCTAAAATGATCCTTGCAGCAAGTTACAACACAGCAGCGCGTGGGGAGGCTAGAAGTTACGGTAGCAAAGACGGATTCTGTAATCTCTAAAGAAAAGATGCAGCAACCTATATCTCCAGAGTTGAAGCAATTCCTGAGCATCTTCGTTATGCGTTCTCAGGTGATGCGTATGAAAATGCAAAAATCTACAAAGAGCGGACAAAGAAGTGGCATAACAAACAGATTCTTAGGCGTGAGTTTGCTCCAGGACAACAGGTCCTACTCTTCAACTCAAGATTAAAACTCTTCCCGGGTAAGTTAAGGTAAAGGTGGACAAGTCCTTATCAATTGACAAAGTTTTCCCTTTTGGAGCAATAGACTTGAAGGACAAGATAGGGAATATATTCAGAGTTAATGGTCAGAGACTGAAGCACTACTATGGAGAACAAATGGAGAGGAACTGTGCATTTATTCCTCTTGGAGATCCTAGTTGATGAAGATTGAAAAGTCTAGCCGGAGACGTTAAAACAAGCGCTTATAGGAGGCAACCCAAAGAGTTTTTTTTTTGTTTATTTCTTTTCTCTTTATTACTTTATTTATTTATCTATTCACTTTTGAATAATTTAGATTTTTGATGTAGGTTTATTTGGCATGAGTACAAAGCTGAAAATTTAATTCCTCGATGGATTCACCAAGAAGCCAGGGAAGTTTCATTCTTTTCTTTGATCTTTCTCATCTTTGAATAACATTGAAAAAAAAAATGTGAATATGGAGGATTAGGCCATGAGTGCCACTACTTATGCCCTTCACATACTTGCATATACCTAGGAGTACACACTTGAGTCATTTATGTGTAGTTTCTCTTTATAAAACTAAACTAGGAATTGTAACTCATTGAAGGTTGATTGGTAGTTCAATTGAGTTAATCTGGCTATCTAAACTCTTGTATTTACATGGTATCTTTTAAGGCTAAAATAATACATGTTCACGTTACTTGTAGCACTTAGGGTTCCTTGTGAACACAGAGAGCGTCCGTGATGACTTTGACACCTTGTGAGATACTATTGAGCCATTTATCGTTTTTTTTGAGTTTTTGAAGTCAACTCAAAGTTCATGAAACTCTACTTTCCCTATTTTTCTGGATACTCTTTGTACATTAGTCTTGGTTTTTGACTTGCTAGCCTAGGGGTGACATCTAGTAGGGAGATAGAAACCTAGGTCTTGTAGTGTACTCAAGATGTGAAGGCTGAGCCACTCCTAGAAGTAAACTTATTTCATGGAATCCTGTTCGAGCTTAATGCACATGAGTGGTATGAAAACAATAAAAGAAGTGTTATGATTGTCCTAACTGACCATGAAAAGAAAGAAATTGAAAAATGAGCAGAAGAAAGAAAAAGAGAAATAGAAATACCCCAGAAGAGGTGAAAGATTAATACGTGCTCCACACAACTACAACAAAAGTCAGGGACATGACACATGTTCTCCACTTATAAAGACTCTTTCACCTACCTAATGCCTTAGATGTATTCACTCCCGATTTGTGAATAAGTTGATCTAGGATGGCCTTGATTGGATATGGCGAGTAGGTGAAAAGATGCTAGGGTGAAGGACCCGACACCTCGTAAATAGGCTGAATCCTTTTCAGACTAGTCCACTCCATACATTGAGCGTTTGTTCCTTGCAGTATGTGGGATGTTTGATCATGACACTCCTCCTCACATACGACAAGTGAAACCATCCTTTTTGAGTGTTTTTGAGGGTATACCAGTTAGGCCGAATCAAAACGACCGTTCTGTAGGTGTCCATAGATGTTCTGGGTGTAACAAGTCATACACATTACACATTTCTTGAGAGTTTGCCTATTTATACTCGAATTTATATGGCTACATTAACTCTGAATTGTGATTGCTGGTTAATTTTATGTGAGTATATTGTTCTTAATGGCTATACAATGACGAAACTTGTATGAGTAACTTGTTTCAAAATTGATGGTTAATTTTGGTGTATTAATGAGCTTGTGTGTAATTTGGTGATATTGCTATATGTGAAAAGATATGCTTGTGTTGCATGTGCATTCATTCACTGAAATTCACACGGCACCACCTTGGATTGCATTCACTAGTTGGGGGGTGTGATTACACATCAAAATTGCGTAATTAGGCATTTAAATTCATGCATTGAAGATCATAATCTTAATTAAATGCCCGATTTTGTCTAATATTTTAATCATTGAGCTCGTTCGATAATTTTAAGATAATTACCCTATTTGTTGCCGAACATTTATGGACAATCATGTTTTATTATTATAGAATAATTTTTTCACATTAAATCTAAGATTAGAATGTTCGCGGGTCGTGAGCATGAAGAGGTGTCGTGTACGTGAGGCAGAGTCCAAATCAAGACCGTGAACATCCAGGATTTTCATGAACATTTAAACGATAATTTTCGGAAGCTGAGCCATGCACGCAAAGGGAGGCCATTTTCGACACTACTTCGTAATCTATGTGCAACTCTCTCATCTGACCTCTGACTCGGATGATTCAAAATGATATAAAAAGCTAAGAGAACCCTCTATAACTTTCATGTTTTGCGTTTTGATAAATACTGACTGCATCAAGGTCGAAATCGGATGTGAAGTTATCATACGCTGTTTTATGGACTATTTGGACATTACTTTGTAATCTGGGCATAACTTTCAAATCCGAGCTCCGATCGAGATAATTCAAAATGCTGTGGAAAGACAAGGAATTTCTCTACAATTTTCGTGTTTTGAGTTTTGAGAGTTATGGGTTGTAGGAAGGTCAAAATCAGGCTTGTGCGCTGAAAAAAAAAAAAAAGAAACAAGAAAAGAAAAAATAAATAAAAAATAAAAGATGATTTGACACGGCCATGCAGCCGCATCCTCTTGGTGAGCATGCGCTGGAGACATACAGAGGAAACACAAAGAAAAAGAAAGAAAAGAGAAAAGAAAGGAAAGAAAGGAAAGGATTTGGAAAAGTCAAAGAAAGGAAGATTATTCTAGGGCTTTTTGGGGAGGCCGCACCACACACGGAGAGGATTATAATAATTTTTTTTTTGGGAGACACAAGGAGGCCAAACTGGGGAGCAGCTACAGCTCTAGGGAGGAATTATTTTTGGGACACACGAATAGGAGGCCGAGAGGAGCAGCTGGGAGGTTTTCTTTTGGGGTGCTGCGCAGACACAACACACAAACAGCAAGGATTGGTTGGCGATACACTGAAAAGTTAAGATCTTTTCGGGAACCGACAAGCGGTGAACAACGGCGGTGCACAAGTGTTCGCAGCGCGTGACGGCAGTGTTGTGGGTGTTGTTTTGTCTTCTACTCTCCAAATAAAAGAAAGCATGGTGAAATCATTTATGTTTGATTTAATTTTCCGCATGAACTAATTTTTTGTATTCTAGGAAAACGATGTAGCCTAGTTTTAAACTATGTTTGCTCTTCGATGCTAATATGAAATAGTTTTCTTTAATGTTTGTTTGAGTTATTTTGCGCTTAATGCTTTTAATTAACTGGTCATTAATTAGATGATGTTGGTGTTGTGATTTGCTACCGAAAGGGGGAATTATAGGATAGATCTTGGATGATTCAACGGAGGTGAATATTGAGATCGAAAAATTTGTATGAACTTACATAATATTAAAAAATCGAGGCTCTTATTGCGTTTTTGCGTTATTAATTTGCATATTCTTATGTTAAATAATAAGCAAGAATAGGTTCTGATTGACTATCGAAAAAGGCTTTTGGAAAAATTGGAGATTTGCTAACAAACAGAGAAAACAAAGTCGAATTAGCTAAATGAGTAAAGTATAGTGAGAAACTAGGTGAAATTGGTTTCCTTGAAGTTTTCACCCTCATTAATTTGATACGTGGCAACCAGTTTTATTTTCCCTTGAATAGTTTATTTAAAGTAGCCTTATTTTAATTTCGCATTCTAAAATTATTAATCTTTCTAAACAAAATCAAGATTAGTACAATTTCGGTACTTGGTAAAATTAAGACATCAATCCTTGAGGACGATACTCTTCACATCACTATATTATAAAACTATGACACTGTGCACTTGCAGTTTTGCACCGATCAATCTCATCTTGGATATTCCTAACAATTTTATCAATTACTAAAGCAAAAAGATAAGGACTCAAAGTAGAACCTTGATGAACACCTATTGAGATTGGGAACTCTCTAGACTCTCCTCTTACTATCCTGACACTAGTCACTACTCTATCATACATATTCTTAATGACTTCCGTATATCTATTACAAACTCCCTTTTTTTTATAATACCCACCAAAGCACTTCCCTAAGTAGTCTATCATAAGTTTTCTCTAGATCAATAAAAACCATATGCAAGTCCTTCTTTTCCCTAAACTTTTCCATTAAACTTCTTCAAAGATAAATAGCTTCTATTGTTGATCTCCTAAGTATAAAACCAAATTGATTTTCTGGAATCTTTGCTTCTAATCTTGTTCTATGTTCAGTTATCCTTTACTATAATTTCATCGTATGCCTCATAATCTTAATTCCACGATAGTTATTACAGTTTTGAATGTCGTCTTTGTTTTCATACAGAGGTACTAATGGACTTTTCCTCCATTCTTCTGGCATTTTCTTGGTTTCTATAATATTATTGAATCGTTAGTTAACCAAATAATTCCTTTATCCCCTAAACATTTCCAAAATTCAATTGGTATTTTATCTGGTCCTATAGATTTACCACTTTTCATCATTTTTAATGTCATCTTAACTTCAAGGACTCTAATTTTACGAATAAATCTCATATTTCTAATTTTCTCTTCATTTGTCACTTCCAAGTTCAACCTTTCATTTTGGTTTTCATTGAACAACTTATCAAGCATCTCCGCCCCCTTTATTTTATGTCTTTTTTCTCTAATTAAGACATTATCATTCTTGTCCTTTATACATTTTACAAAATCTAAATCTTTGAATTCTCTTTCTCTAGCTCTAGCAAGTCTATAAATGTCTTTTTGTCTTTTTGTATCTAGCTTAGTATATAAAGTATCATAATTCATAAGCTCTATGAGGGATTTTTAGAAGAAGAATAACCATTCTTATTAAATTTGAAAAGACATGATTACAAGATAAATACTAGAGGAAGGCCACCAAATTAGGAAGGCCACAAAATCAGCAAATCAAATCGGCAGATCTCTAGGCAAGAAAATAGGAAACTGAAACTACTACAATCTAAAATAGTAATTTCAAATTTTATTCAAAAAATAGAATTTCCTAATCTAGAAATCCGACACCCCTCCTCAAGTTGGAGTGTAGATATCTATCATGTCCAACTTGCGTACAAAGAGCTCAAAACTAGGTCTGAAAAGTCCTTTGGTGAAGATATCAACTATTTGTTGAGTAGTAGGAACAAAAAGAATGCAAACAACTCCACTATCAATCTTCTCTTTTGTGAAGTGTCTGTCAATCTCTATATGCTTCGTGCGATCATGTTGTACTGGATTTTGAGCAATATTGGCATGTTCACGGGCATCCGCAGCTCTTCAAGAATTTTCTTCAACCATAGCATCTCACAAACTCTGTTAGCCATAGCCCTATATTCTGCCTTGGCACAGATCCTTGCAACCACATTTTGTTTCTTGCTTCACCATGTGACCATATTTCCCCAAACATAAGTACAATATCCTAACGTAGATCTCCAGTTAATAACTGAGCCTGCCCAATCTGCATCAATGTATGCCTCTATGTTCTACTGTGTGATCTTCTGGAAGAGTAAACCCTTGATGTTGTACTTTTCAAGTATCTAAGAATCTGATAAATTGTTTCAAGATGTTTCTCGTAGGGTGAATGCATAAACTGGCTTACCAAACTCACGGCGAAAGCAATATTGGGCTGTGTATGTGATTAGTAAATTAACTTTCCCACCAACTTTTGATACCAAGTTGTATTCACTAGATCACCTTCCTTGTCATCTCCAAGTTTCTGATTGGGATCTATTGGAGTGTCTACTGGCCTACAACGCCTCATCCCAGTCTCCTTGAGGTCAAGGACATACTTCTGTTGGGAGACAACAATCCCTTTCTTCGACCGAGCAACCTCCATTCCAAGGAAATACCTCAGAGATCCTAAGTCCTTGATCTCAAATGTTGATGAGAGGGAAGTTTTCAATCGGTTCATCTCAAGTACGTCATCTTCAGTGAGAATAATATCATCTACATACAAAATCAGTATCGCTATCTTCTCATCCTGTGAATGTCTTATAAACATCGTAATGATCACCTTGCCCTTGAGTATACCCCTGACTTTTAACAAAATGAGTGAATTTCTCAAACCAGGCTCTTGGTGGCTGCTTTATCCCATATAAGGACTTCTTCAGTTTACACAACTTTGTGCCAAACTTTTCACCAAATCTTGGAGGTGCGCATCCATGTACACTTCTTCCTCCAAGTCTCCATTAAGAAATGCTTTTTTTACGTCCAACTGTTGCAGAGGCTAGTCACAATTAGCTACAAATGACAAAAGAACTCTTATAGAGTTTAGCTTTGCGACTAGGGTGAATGTCTCCAAGTAATCAATGCCATAGGTTTGAGTGAATCCCTTGGCAACCAATTGAGCTTTAAACCGTTCTAGAGAACCATCAAATTTATACTTGACTGTAAACACCCATTCGCACCCTACAATTGTCTTTCCTCTAGGTAGATAAACTAACTCCCACGAGCCATTTTTTTCAAAAGCTTTCATCTCCTCAAAGACAGCCTCCTTCAACTCAAGAACTTTCAGAGCATCCTGCACAGTATTAGGAATCTCCATACAAGACAATTATGAGGTAAAAGCACAAAAAACAGATGAGAGATTTTCATATGACACATAATTGGACAATGGATGTTGGGTGCAAGACCTCACACCCTTCCGGACAGCAATGGAAAGTTCAGAATCATCGAACTCAGGATTGGAACCAGACTCGGGTTCAGAACTAGAGGACTTAGAACTCAAAGATGAAATAGACTAAACATGAGGTAAAGGCTCAGTGAGGACATTACCTAGAGGGTTTACGGATTCTTGACAATGTAAAGGATTGGAAGACCCTTTCTTTCGAGTTGTCCTCTGTCGCGAGTAGACAATGTCAAATGGTACCAACGTTGTGGTGTTTTTTTTTCTGTTTCTCCATTGTTGGTCATTATAGGACCATGAACATCATAAGAAGGCACTATAGAAAGACCTGCCTTTCTAGTATCTAAAAAACTCGACTCACTTTCTCCTAGTATAATAAAGCTTGGGTTTTCAGGTTGAATAATCAAAGTTGGAGAAGGACCATTTTGCGAGTCTTCAGTTAGGAAAATATCATGAAACACAGCCAAATCTTTGTTTTGGTCCCCCCCCTTGAGGAGGAAGATGAGGCGTAAAATAGGGATGTAATTAAAAGAATGTAACATCCATGGTAACAAACATTTTTTTGGAAATGGGTTCAAAACATTTATACCCCTTTTGAGTGGGAGTGTAACCAACAAACACACATTTTGTGGCTCAGGGTTCAAGTTTTCCTCAATTATGACTATGAATATAAACAAAAGCAATACAACCAAATATCTTTAGTGGTAAAGAAGATAGCCGAATTGTTGGATAAAACTTATGAAAAACATCAAAAGGTGTTTCAAAGCATAAAACCTTATTAGGCGTTCTATTTATGAGATATGTAGCAGTAAGAATGACTTCACCCCAAAGATATTTAGGTGCTTGATTGGTAAAAAGAAATGCTCGAGCTACTTCCAATAAGTGTTTGTTTTTTCTTTCAGCCAAACCATTTTGTTGCAAAGTGTCGACATGAGAGCTTTAATGAATAATTCCTTTTTCAAGAAAAAATAGGCCCAAAATTTTTTTGAAATATTCTCAACCATTATCACTCTGCAATATTTGAATTTTTTTTTGAAATTGTGTTTGTACCATGGTGTAAAAAAAAATTTTAATTGTTTGCACTTCAAATTTTTCCTTTATCAAAGAAACCCAACTTAATCTCGTGTGATCATCAATAAAGGTCAAACCATTTTTTGCCAAAATACGTAGATGTTCTATATGGGCCCCAGATATCACTATGAATCACGATAAATGGTGTGGTTGGGTTGTAGGGTTCGGTGGAAAATGATACACAATGATGTTTAGCAAACTGACAAACTTCACATTGAAAAGATGGACTTTTATTCCGAAATAAATTGGGAAACAAGTATTTTAAATATTGAAAACTAGGATGGCCTAACCTATAATGCCATAACATGATATCATTATCTTTGAAAACATAAATAGAATTTAAACAAGTACTTTGACATTGTCTACTCGAGTTAGGTCCATCCTCAAAATAATAGAGTCCGTCTTTTTCCTTAGCACTACCAATCATCCTACCTGTCATCAATTCATGAAACTCACAATAAGAAGAGTAGAAATTAGCTTGACATTGATGATCAGAGGTAATTTTACTAATGGACAACAAATTGCAAGACAAATTTAGAACATGGAGCACATCATGGAGAGTTAACAACGAAGTGAGTTTGATAGTTCCTATCCCGGCAATTACTGAGAGTGAACCATCTGCAATTTTGACCTTTTTATTGCTTGCACACGAACTATAGGTTGCGAACAATTTGGAGCAACCGAAAATGATCAATTGTGCTAGAATCAATTATCCAAGAATAAATAGAATTAGGAATAACACCTAAAAACGCAGTAGCAAAAGAGT
This sequence comes from Malania oleifera, assembly GCF_029873635.1. NCBI lineage: Eukaryota > Viridiplantae > Streptophyta > Magnoliopsida > Santalales > Ximeniaceae > Malania > Malania oleifera. Next base: position 42,236,261 of record NC_080425.1, read on the forward strand.
TACCCTTCTGTACCAGAGAACAAGACGGAGTTAAGGACAGTTTTGGAGATTGAAACAATTTGCATAGGTGCTCTAATTGCTCCTTGGTAAAAGGGACTGCATCCGAGTTGGTAGAAGGCTCTTGAGTCTCTTCAGCAGTGGCTTGGTAGGCGTGAATGTCATGTTTGGATTTTGGCTTCCAATTTGCTGGTTTACCATGAAGCTTCCAACACGTCTCCTTCGTATGCCATGGGTTTTTGCAATGTTCGCACCATGGTTTCTTACGCCCATTGAGTTTTGTAACCATGAGATAAAGGGCTGAATTCTAGGAATAGTAATCAGCAGATACAGACTTTGGAGGAATAATGGGATTGGGCGGAATAGTTTCAGAAGTACCGGAAGAGCCGGTAGGATTTCTTTGGGCGCCAATCATCAACGACTTATACGACATCATCAAAAGAAAGAACAAAATCGAAAAAGAGCATGAGGCTCCGATACCATGAAGGATTTTTTAGAAGAAGAATAACCATTCTTATTAAAGTTCAAGAGACACGATTACAAGATAAATAGTAGAGGAAGGCCACCAAATTAGGAAGGCCACAAAATCAGCAAATCAAATCTCCACAAAATCAGCAAATCAAATCACCAAAAAAATCAGCAAATAAAATCAGCAGATCTCTAGGCTAGAAAACAGGAAACTGAAACTACTAGAATATGAAATAGTAATTTCAGATTTTATTTAAAAAATAGAATTTCCTAATCTAGAAATCCAACACTTTATGTTTAGCTTCATTGAAAGTCTTCTTTGCATTTTTTCTCGCTTCTTTATATTTTTCAAGATTTCTATATTTCTACAATTTTGCCACATCTTATATCAATTTCTTTTTGCCTTAATGACTTTTTGGATTTCTTGATCCCACCACCAACTTTCTTTACTACCCAAGTATCTTCCTATGGACTCACCTAAAACCACTTTTGCTATCCTTATGATAGAATTCGCTATTGTATTCCAAACAATATTTGCATCAACCTTATCCCCTATTGTCCAATCACACTCTTTGTTCATTTTATCTTTGAATTTTACTACATTAACTCCCTCCAAGTTCCACCATCTAGTCCTCTTGTGTTGATTTGTGCTACTCCTTCTCTTCCATTCTTTAATATGTATATCTAATACTAAGAATCTATGTTGTGTAGCCAAACTTTCACCTGAAATAACTTTACAATCCTTACAAGATAGACGATCTCTGTTCTTAGTTAAATAGAAATCTATTTGGCTTTTATTGTACCCACTCTTGAAAGTTATTAAGTGTTCTTCTCTTTTTATAAAGCAATTATTCAATATAACCAAATCGTAAGACATGGTAAAATCTAAGATTGTATCACCAGACTCATTTTTATCTCCATATCCATGGTCTCCATGTAACCTCTCATACCCTATATTATCCTTCCCAATGTGACCATTCAAATCAGCTCCTATGAATGTATTTTCAGACATCGGGATCCCTTGTAAAATACTATCCATATCTTCCCAAAATTGTTTTTTCAGATTTTCCGCTAAGCCTATTTGGGGAGCATATGCACTAATGATGTTCACTATCTCTAGGCCTAAAACTAACTTGATTGTAATGAACCTATCCCCTACTCTTTTAACATCTACTAAATTATCTTTAGGTCTATATCTACAATAATACCCACCCCATTTTTACGTTTCTCTTTGCCAGTGTACCAAAGTTTAAATCCCAATTTCTCAATTTCCTTGGCTTTCTCTCCTACCCATTTCGTCTCTTGAAGGCAGACTAAATTAATTTTCCTTCTAAACATTATTTCCACTATTTCCATACCTTTTTTCCATAAGAGTCCCTATATTCCACGTTGCTAATCCTATCTTAGTTTCTTCCACTAACTTATTAACTCTCTCCCTTTTATACTAAATTGGTCTATTCCCTTGATTTAGATGATTTTGGTAAGAATTCATGATAAAAATATCTGACAAAGTTATACGTTGGTTGTCAGATACCTAACATAACCCTACTCCTTTATCCGGGCTTGGAACCGGCTGTGGGTACAAAGACTTTGTGTTACACAGGCAAAGTACATGTTTGCCTTTTTTTCTTTTTAGCAAACTTATTTGACAAAGACAATTTTCTAGGTTACACCCTACAACTAGTAGAAACTACTCACACAATACAATGCATTAAAAAAAAAAAAAATTTAATCATACAACACAGTGAATTTCAAAAATCAAATTAATAATAAATTTGAGGGATGTGGAAAATAAACATAGCAAGGAAATAGGAATAGAAATTATGGCATCAAGAACAATTAGGTACCCACAGTGATGAATCCCAGACGCAGAGCTAAGTAATCTGACTTCTGCATAGAACTTTTGAATTGTCTTAGAAAGCAAAGCTGCAACATTTAACCACAAAACAATTTATCTTTGTAAACACACTAAATAAGGCAATGAAAAGAAAAAAAATTGATTTCTCAGGCAGCTGAAGAACACAAACAAAAAATATTCTGTTCCTCATTTAGGACGATTTTTGGCCCGATCACTTAGGATTTCTCTTGTTTTGTCCTCAATCAGATTGAGAAATGGAAAAAGGCATCCAGCACAGACTACAATAAATCCATAATGCATATTAAAAAAGCCTGAGCAGTTTCTCTCATGCAAAACGCAATGAATAAACTCACTAGGAAGACACTAGAAAAGTACCATGCCCTAGTCTCTGCCAGTTGGCTAATATAATTTTATTTATCTGGATACATACCAGAACAACTCAAGGAAAAAAAGAATAAAGAAATGAACATAACAAAGTAGGCTACTTTAGGTATGAATAATATCAAAAGCACATGAAAATCACCATCCAAATGAGAACCCGATTCCTGCTCCAAGGATGAGAAGTGTAATGAAAGATAAAGGTAGTTTGTCGCTGCATTACCTTCTTCTTTGCTGCTATAAAGAAATAAATCAAGATCACCAATCAAGAAATAAAACTATTCACAACCTACATATATTCGGATTAAAATCTTATCAACAGAAACATCTAATCAATAAAACCAATAATATATAAACAAAAAAAAAATATGTGTTTATTTATTTAGCTTAAATTACAAATAGAGAGGACCAGCTGCAGGGCACAAGCTGGAGCCTTTATAGCAGGAAATGGCACCAGCCTCAATAGGGCTAGCCAGCTTACACTCCCAAAAATTGTTTGTACTTGCCCACGACCTTTTTCTTTCTAGTTTTAAAAACCAAGGACTATTCAGTATATTGCTTTAAAAACCAAGGACTATTTCATATATTCTTTGTTTTTTGGTTTTTGAATTCTTAAAAACCTGCAGCTTGAAAATTAACCAAAAAAGTTTTAAGATCACTATTATAAAGCAACCTTGATGCATTTTTTTTTTTACTCGATCCATCTTTCTCCAGTCAAATACCTTCATGGTAATAAGACTGCCTTTTAAACTTTTTAAGAATCGTTGATGCCATCCTGATTTCAAGACTATGCTCTTTGGAAATCATCAATTGACAAAACCTAACAGCCCTCCCACCCACAACGACAAGGGTTTAAGATGAATCTAACCTCAGTTCATGCCAATTAGGCAAAAATATCGAACTCATGGACCACTCACTACTGTGATGTAGCACTATGAAGCTCAAGAAGCAAACATGTTGACAATAAAAGATGAAATTGGAGTATTTAAGAAAATCTTAACATTGTAATGATGATATAACCCGCATGAAAGAGTAGATTCATCCAAGTCTGTTGAATGTGTCTTGAATTCTAGCATGGGGCTTTTTCTTGAGCTGAGTGTAGCAGCAAGAGACACAGCCCAGCATAACTCACTTGTCATGTTTACAACAAAGACTTTTCTGGTGGTGCAGGGGTGGAGCTCCACAGTAGGGACCTGGCTACCCATTTTGTCATGTGAATCATAAATATTAGGTTACCTTCACAGGGTTTAGAGAGCCATTTTCTATCATCCATTCAGATGAGATTGGGTTTGTTATAATAGGCCCATATGTATTAGTTTTAGGGGATTGGAACTGAGAATTAAATAGTTCCATGTTGGTATCTTATTTGACCCAGTTTGTGATTTCAACTCTAATCACCACAGCAATCAATTTTTGATAAGCTTGTCTACGAGTTTCCAGTTAAACTCATAGGATTCGTAATTTCAACTTAAATAGCCTTGCATCCACTGCTATCTCCTCCGCTATCACCATTCAACATCGACTTCTACTGTCCCCTCCCCCAATTCAACCAGCTACAGGAATAAAAACAAAATTTCGGCGCACCAGTTTCCCTCCACCTCTAAAGTGAACCAACCCCATCAAAGCTTTGATCCTTTGACACAATAGAAGCCTTTGTCATTGCCTAACAGAAGCTCATCTTCGTCTACTTCCATTGTAAGCCTTACCAGTGTTTGTAAAGGCTGTAAATCGCCTTCATTTCCTTTGACAGCGACTCACAGCAGCTCATTGCCGTTGGCTCACAGCATCTTGCTGAGCCACACTCATTTGATCAGAGCTTTGCTTGCTGGGAGTCCAGCTTCGCCCAATTTTTCTCTCACCATCATGTCATGCCATCACCACCAAAGCTAGATCAAAGGTCTTTGCTTTTCCTCCAATGATAAACCTTTGATCGCCATCACCTGCCACTGATGATCTCGATTTAGACTTGCATTGCTGGCCTACATGGCTACACCAGAGCTTCAACAGTTGTCATCAACTTGCAGCTGTTGCAGTTTTGCAGAAGCCATGCCTGTGCTCGTAGGTGGATCCACAGACGCCCAAATTTGGGATTTTCACCTACTCAACTTGCTGCTACACGGGGTCTAAGTCCGAATAAACAAATTTGTGGTTGTTTCAAAATTAGGGAGAGAGAGAGAGAGAGAGAGAGAGGAAATCCAATTGAGAAGGGTCTTTTCTTTTCTTGGCTTATCAGGCTCACATGAAGCAACTAGGATTATCAAGCAGTCAAATACCATTGCACATCCTCAGGCTGTTCCTATCCTAGATATCCAGGAATTGTTGGTGAGACAATGGGAGAGTAATATTTTTCATTTTTTTTTTCTTGGAAAGGAAATGCTTCCATAGATAAACTAGCAAAAACGGGTGCTATGTCTTAATGAGCCCCTCATAGCTTGTATTATCCCTTGGAGTGCTTGCGGCTTCAATTACTTCCCAATTTTCATATGTTATTACAATTCCTAAATTGATTTAGTTCCTTTTATTTTCATTTGACTTTGTCTTCTTCATCACCCAAAAAAAAAATTTTTGACTTTTTTAATTAGAAATTTAGTGATATGCCTTACTTGATATTATAATAATTTATGATTATAAATGAATAACTAGAAAAAATAATATTATAAAATAAAATTTAAAATGCATGCATGAGAGCCTTAGCCCCTACTCAACATAGGTCTTGGATTTGCCACTGCCTGTGCTGATGCCACGAGCAGAAAGGGAGCTACAATCCTACCCCAATCAATTCAGCCTTAATTTCATTCAAACTAGTTGTGGGAAGTAATCTTATTACATGGCATAGCAAGAAACAAACTAAAGTAGAAAAATCTAATTCGAGTTGTGGCTCATACTGCAAGTGAGCTTTTGTGATTGAAGTCTCTTATGTCTGAAATGGGATTCTTGATCACAAAACCCATAGACATGTTTTGTGACAATCAAGTTGCCATTTACATTAGTAGCAGCTCAGTGCTTTATGAGAGGACAAAGCACATTAAAGTTGACTATCATTTGGTGAAGGATGATGTATTGAAAGTACGTAGAAGATTATCAAGACTCCATTAATGAAATCTGTGGATCAGTTAGGCGATGTCTTCACAAAGGCTTTATTTAACCTGACCTTTTTTAATGTTTTGTCACAAGCTGGGGCTAGGTGATATTCATACACCTTCAACTTGAGTGGGGGATGTTTGAAGAGAATATACTATTTTAGTAATTATGTGGTTTGAATGGAGGCATTCTTGTCTTTTTTGCCTTATAGCCTTATATAAGAGGACAGACCTGGTGCTGTGTGTAATCTCCATATGAACTGCTGCTTGAACTGTCCTATTATTTTCTTCTTCTCTTCTTTTATTCTTGTCACCTCCATCTCTAACTTCACAGCAAGACTTAATGTTTCAATGTCACACTACAAATCTTAGTTAAATTTACGGGTTTAAAGAAGTCTATGTAATGTTAGAGCCAAGATGCAGGGTAGGTGTTAGTATACTATTTAGTATAGATTAGTTTGTTTTATGTTTAGATTCTCAGGTTGGTATGTGGGTTTTTATTTCTTGTTTCTTGTCTATGTGAAATTTGAAAAAAAAAAACAAACAGACAAACAAAAAAAACAAAACAAAACAAAACAAAACGAAAAAAAAAAAAAACTCGAACTTGCACTTTGCTTGTGTAACATAAATTACCTTTGTACACACAGCCGGTCTCAAGACCGGATAAAGGAGTAAGATCTCGTTAGGTAACTGACAGCCAACATAAAATTTGTCAGATCTATATATAATGAATACTTACCAAAATGCGGCAACTAAGAAACAACATGTACAAAAGTAAAAGTTGCCGAAATGCGAATGTTAAGGTGGATGAGTTGTATAACATTAAAAGATAAATTAAGGAACAAGCATATAGCAATAATCTAGGCATAGCACTGGTTGAAGACAAGAAAGGGAGGGACAGCTGAGATGGTCTGGGCATTTGAAACGCAAGCCTAGTAGCGTACCTGTAAGGAGTGAGATAGCTATTGTTTCTGGCATGAAAATAGGTAAGGGTAGGCCTAAAACAACTTGGAATAAGGTAATGAGGAAGGATTTAATAGTTCTTAATCTAGTAGAGGAAAATGCTCGTGATTGGATGAATTGGCAAAATAGGATTCATTTAGCCCCACCTAGTGGAACCTAAGGCTTGTTGTTGTTGTTGATAACATAAGGACCATTCTAACCAATTTATTAAAAGCTCAAGCAAACAAGAAACTTTTAAAGCAAAAAAAATGTAAACTACTGTTGTCAAGTTAGAGATGGAGGAGAGAAGAAGAGAAGGAGAGAAGGGAAGAGGAGAAGAAGAGAAAAAGAGAGGAAAGAACCGAGCGGTAGTTTCCTGGAGTCTACATATAGCTCCAGGTCTGGCCTCTTATATATTATTAATAACAATAAAGTCTTAAGGGCAAAAATACCCCCATTAACACAACCTAAGTATTAAAATAACATATTCTCTTCTAAGACTCCCCCTCAAGCTGGAGGTGTATAAATATCACCAAACTCCAGCTTATAACAAACATTAGACAAGGCAGGCTTAAATAAAGGCTTCATAAAAAGATTGCCCAACTGATCAAAGGATTTCACAAAGGCTTCTATGTGCTTTGTCCTCTCATGTAACACTGGATTTCTAGCTATATAAAAGACAGCTTGATTATCACAAAATACATCTATTGGCTTCGTTACCAAGAATCCCGTCTCTAACATTAGAGAATTCAGCCACATAAGTTCACTTACAGTATGATCCATAGCTCAAAATTCCGCTTCAGCACTAGATCTTGCTACTGTAATTTGTTTCTTGCTATGCCAAGTAACAAGATTACCTCCCACAAATGTACAATATCCAGTAGTAGATCTTCAATCATCAACAGATCCAGCCCAATATGCAATCTCACAATTTCTATTACATTTATATACCAAACCTTTGCCAGGAGAGCCTTTGAGATACAGCAAAATCCTAAAAACAGCATTCCAATGTGGTTGTTTGGGATTTTCCATAAACTAACTCACCACCCCCACTACAAAAAATAGGTCAGATCTAGTGATAGACACTTGCCAACCAACTACCTATATGATCATTTATCTTCAAAGCCAAGTCCAACATATATGTTAGCTGAGATAGATTCAACCCTTTCCTACACCATACAATCTCAATACCAAGAAAGTAACTCAGAATACCCAAGTCCTTGATGTGAAATTTTTCTTGAAGCCACTGCTTAACATCTGCAATCCCACTATTGTGCCTGCCAGTGATGATGATGTCATCAACATAAACTGCTAGACGTACCATATCTATGTTTTGTGAACAAAAACTGAATGATAGTAACATTGGATACTGCCAAATGCAGAAACTACAACACGAAATTTGTCAAACCAGGCTCGAGGAGATGGTTTAAGACCATAAATGGCCTTATGCAACCTGCACACTTTACCATCCTCCCCTTGAGGAACATACCCAAGAGGTTGCTCCATGTATACCTCCTATTGCAAATCTCAGTACAAGAAGGCATTCTTCACATCCAATTGATATAAGGACCAATTCAATACAGGAATAGAATTTAAAAGAGCAACCAGAGAGAATGGTCTCAAAATAACTAATATCATATCTTTGGGTGTACCTCTTGGCAACCAATTGAACCTTAAGCCATTTGATAGAGCTGTTAGGAAGATATTTTGATGGTGTAGAGTGTAGACCCAACGACACCTAACCAACTCTTTATCGGGGAAGATCCACCAAATCCCATGTCCCTTGAGTGGTCAAGGCATCCATTTCTACATCCATTGTATGCTTCCACCCAAGGTTAGCAAGTACTTCAACATGCAAGTATGGGATAGAAACTTAGTAAATAGACAAAGCAGAAGAGCCTATCGGACTAGGAAGGTGAACAATTGAAACATAATGAGTGATTGGATAAGCAACTTAGGATTGCTAAGCACATGTTCAATAACTTTCAGGTGAGCAAAGGGCAAATTCAAGTCGCATTGGGAAGGATCTCCATAACCAAAAATTGAAATAGTGATGGCAGAGAAGCTGCATGCATGGTGGTAGTGATCTTTTTGCTTGCCTTTTGTCATTCATAAACCTTCAATTGTTTCTTTGGATCAATAACGAATGGATTTGGAAGTGGGGTAGAAGATTTCTCAAGAGGGATAAGAATAGGAATAGAAGGATCAACACAAGAGGGGAGGTCTATAAATCGTTGATGGAATCAAAATAGATTCATCCAAGGAGGGCCCATCACTGGAAAAATAGGGTGTTTCCTCAAAAAAGGTGACATCAGCACTAACATATTTCCTACAAATGTGGGGATCATAACATCTATATCCTTTCTAAGTTCTTGAGTACCCAACAAAGACATATTTAACAACATGAGGAGAGAACTTGTCTTAACCAATATGTGGAAAACGAACAAACATGTGCACCCAAAGACATGAGGCACAATTGAGAACATGGATGTTTCTAGGTACATGACGGAGAAGGGAATTTGACACCCTAGAACACTTGAGAGCATCCTAGACAAACAAACAAACAAACAACAACAAGCCTTAGGTCCCACTATCCTTCTCCAACAATCACCCAATTGAGAGCATTTTCTTCTACTAGATTAAGGACTATTAAATCCATCCTCACTACCTCATTCCAAGTATTCTCGGTCTACCCCCACCCCTTTTTATGCCAAAAACAATAACTAACTCACTCCTCCTCACAAGTGCTCTACTAGGTCAGCGGTTCAAATGCCCGAACCATTTAAGCCACCCGTCTCTTATCTTGTCTTCAACCGGAGCTATGCTTAAATTATTGCGTACTTGAGGGCATCCTATTGAGCAAAAAATAGGTTGTAAGAAGAGCATCGGTCCAAAAGGTTTTAGGAGTGTGCAAATGAAGACATAAAGACCATGCTATGTCAAGTAAATGTCTATTTTTCCATTCAACTACTCCATTCTGCTAAGGGGTATGTATACATGATGTTTGATGAATAATCCCTTTGGCCAAGCAAAAAGGTTGAGGCTTATTTGAACAACTTCAAGTGCATTATTAGATCAAATTGAATATTAACTGAGTTTTTATTTCCTAGTAGAATTGAGTAAATACATTCAAAAATTCATACCTATCTTTTAACAAATAGATCCAAGTCATACACGAAAAATCATCCATGAAGGACACAAAATATATTAATGACCAATCAAATCTTGACTCTACATGGACTCCAGATTTATGAATGAATAAGAGAAAACAATGATTTACTATGAGACTCAACTCTAGAAGGAAAATATTTTCCTAATATGCTTTCCCAACTAACAGGCAAAACACTCAAAACAAGAAATAGACTTGAATATAGGAAAAAACTTGTAGTTTTTTAACGTATGGATGACCTAAATGTGCATGCCACTAATCCAAGGAAACAACATGAGTAAAAATTGAGGAAATCGAATGAAAAGAATTAGACCCACTATGACCACCATCAAAATGTAGAAGCCATCCTTCTCAAGCCCTCCACCAATCCTCTTCTTTGTTCGGAGATCCTAAATAGCACAATGAGAAGGAAAGAAGGTAACAGAACAGTTATGGGACTTAGTTAATTAAACTAACTGATAGCAGGTTCAAGGGAAATTTAGGCACATGCAAACACAAGAGAAATAAAAGGAATTGAGAGAATATTGTCAAAACCAAAAACCGGTGTAACCGAACCATTAGCAAGAATAACCTTAAGAGTGTAAAGTAGTGGGGTTCAAGGACTCAAACAAATTAGGACTACTTGTCATATGAGAGGAGGCACCAAAATCTATAACCCAAGGTGAGGAGGAAGAAGAGACAAGAAGCCCAGTTGTACCTGAATGGGCCACGGTAGCACTAGATGTAAAAGACTAAGTTTGGAGTTGTTGAATCATGCAAAAAAGATTGTTAAACTCCTCTCAGGACACGGTGGTTGACGTACTTAACTCCCCAGTGGAGTGGCTAGGTGCGCTTTGAAGTGTCAATAGTAGAATCGCCTTTCACAAAAGACTTATTGGCCCAATCTGGTTACTCGAGGAGATCCCAAGTCCCAACAGCAATTAATGGTATGATGATTTTCCTCACCACAATGTTTGCAAATGCGAGAATTGACATGATGAACTCCTCATTGCATAACACAACTGCTGCCACAACCACAATCCAAACCTCGTTCTCGTCCTCCAAATTTTCCCTTCTACAATTAGAGGTAGTATCCATGGATGACTTATCGCAGGAAGGAGCTTGAGTAGTCAGGCAGCATACGCTAACACAAACAGCACTTTCAGGACTTAAAAAAACAAAAAAACAAAAAAACAAAAAAAAAAACGACAAAACGAAAAAAAAACAAAAAACAAAAAACAAAACAAAAACAAAAACAAAAAAAAAAAACAGAACTTACAACACTTCAAACCCTCCAAAATCCAGAACTTCAATATGCAGCTATGGCTACATAATTGAGCTTACAATATCCTAGGAGAATTACTTAACCACCAAGAACAGGGTAGACCACAGAAAAGTACTGCAAGCATTTGATAAACACCTGCAGCAGCTCCAGACATTATGGCTGCAACAACTGAAAATGAATGCAGAGAAAAGCAGGAAATAAATGTTGGAATGCCAATTAAAACCAACCAGCAATTGGTACAAGGTTGCAAGCAATCAATCACGAATACAGGTCGTCAAAACAGCATCATCAGCAAACCACAAACAGAGCAGCAGCATATAAGAAACAGAGTATAACTGAGTTCACATCAGCAAATCACCATGAAAACACACAGCTTCCTGCCAAGGATGTTGCAGAACCTAACCCATTGGGAGGGTGTCCTTAAATGACTCTCAAACCAACCAAAAATCAGATTTGAGGACTGATCAGGGGAAGCTAAGGACAAAAAACGAAAAACAGAGTATGAAAATCAATCAAATAAATCAGATTTGAAGGAGATCAATGCTTTGATGCCATGTTCAACTACCACTTTACCTAAAAGCTTATGCTATTAGGTTGTGGGCCAACAATGTATATCAAGCTTTAACACTCGCAGCACAACACCTCATGGTGAGAGACACAATAAGTAAAACCTATAATAGGGAACATAATAATTTTTTAACACCACACAATAAACGTGGGCAACAAAACTAGAACCCAAGACCTCCTAGAAACCAGCTCTGATACCATGTTGTAAAGTTAGAGATAGAGGAGAGAAAAAGAGGAGAGAAGAGATGAGGAAAAGAAGAGAAAAAGAGAGGAAAGAACTGAGCGGCAGTTTCCTGAAGTCTACGTACAGCTTCAGGTACACCCTTTAACACAACCGAATTATTCAAATAACATATTTTCTAACAACTATAAACTTATATATGGCATTTGTAAATAGCCTACTTGAGCGTAAAATTTCGGAAAATAGAATTCTATTTTGTTGGGGGGGTATATTGTCTGGAGAATATTAGGGTTAGACCAAAGTTCTTCTCTTGTTCAAAATCTCTTTAATTCATTCCATTCTTATGTCAATCAACTTCCTTCAATGAAACAACGGTTAGTCTCAAGGCTTTAAATGATGTTCCTGCAACACCAACACTCTAATCACAGCCACGCAGCCCTTGAATTATATCTCGCTAAACCATATCAAGTTTCACCTTTGTCATGCTAAAGACCACTCGAAATAGGTGACTGACCAACCATGTATGTCCAGTGCTCTTAATTAATTAGAACTGCAGCTTCCAAGTTGATGTCCTACAGACCATGGCATCATTAAAAAATTGAGGCCACAAAGATTTAAAGGTTAGAACATAGTATTGAAAAGTGTGCTACAAATCATCAATTATGAAACATAGTAATTATTACCTCTTCATGTTGACACCATTTCAATATTCAGCTCTACTTGTAAGTATGTCCAGTTAATTACAAACTACTTTGCATTCATCTAGGAAAGAGACCCTCAAACAGTAAAATGCATGCCACCAGCAATGCATCAAAGAATTTGGAACATGTAACATAATCAGTTGTAAAAACTCAAATATTATGTAAATATCCGTACAATCATTTTACATTTCATTTTTATCGCGTACCTTGCAAATTACCATTGACCGCTATGATTCCTTGGCTTTCCCATTTTCTCCAACTATATATCTGTGGAGACAAACAATGCCAAAAAGATGCCTCAAATAAATCTCTGCATTTCATTAGGAGTTATTGGATAAAGCCAGTCTAGAGGAGAGAAATTTTATCATTTTATTGAACATAAAATTTGACATGAATCCATTTCTTTGATGCATAAAAAGCATTTTTAATGTTTAAGGGGAAAAAAAAAAAAACTGGAGGTGCAACTTATTGATCATGTTTCAAATTTTTAATTCTTCATTCTGAAGTGTGGATTTGCTCCCTAAAATCATCTAGAAAAAGGCATAATTGAACATTTGTTCAATTAACTATGAAGACAAATCGAAAAACAAGAAATCTAAACCCAAAGAAAGCAATGAAGACTGCACCTTGATCATAGCCAGGCCAACTGCAACACAACTATATAGAACATGAGTGATGCCGAGAACAAACAGGAAGCGGTGAAGCTGCTCAAGACCTTCATACGAAACAAATGGTTCACGGCCCTGCAATTAAGCATTAGTGTCAATGTAACCAATATCACTTACCATATATTACTCGCAAATTGCAAAAGTGAAGCAATTCACCTCACCACATTGATGAGATTGAGCCATAATTCCTCTTGGAGGAATATCAGTCCCATTCAAGAAAGAGCCAGGATTTGAATTCTCTCTGATGCCATAATCCTCCTCAGAACAAAGATAGAATCGACTATTAAAAAGGGATGAATTTACACAGATCTCAGAAATCCACCTTCCACATTGGACCAACATCAAAGATATAAGCCCAAGCAGCATCAGCTCTACCAAACACAAAAACAAAACAAACAAAGAAATTGAAGCAAATCATAACACCAAATAAGGCATATCAGTAATAATATCAGAATGGCTCAACTTTTGCTCTATACTGCATTCAGAGAGAGAGAGAGAGAGAGAGAGAGAACAAATCAGAAATTAATAAATGTCTCTACTTTCATTCCACACTGCATCAGGAGGAGCAAAGACATCAAAAATTATCCTGGTTTGTCCCAACTCTCACTCGAAAGCACTTAAGAAAATACATAAATCAAACGGGAAACCATGAAAATAACAAATCGCATTATCAATCCCCAGGAACAAAATACTCACAGAACTCCTAAATGCCCACTTTTCACCCCAAAAACGGAAGTAGCAACTAATTAATGAAGAAGCAGCCACTCACCTTCCTTACTCTTCTCTAAAGAAGCTAACAGAGCCTTCCTCCGCGTGCTCTTCAACCACTGTAAATGAGAAAAAAAAAAAAAAAAAAAACCAAGCAACCAAAAGGGCATAGCAAATTAGTCGAAAGAACAAATTAGAAGCAAAACAAAACAAAGAACCCACTGCTCATCCATACTCACCTTTCCAAACCTGTAAATGGATCTCTCCACAAGAAAGCCGACGAAAACCATGACTGTGGTGACTGATGCCACTGACCAGGTCGGTGTCTCGGCCAGAGACCTTCCTTCCATTATCACTCCCTCCATTTCTCTCGTCAGAGGCAACAACCCATGAAATTTTTTACTGGGTAACTTCACCTTCACCCCTTTCTTGAGAAAATACAAAAAGAGAAGAGCAGGGTCCAGGAAGCCGGGGAGGTGGGATACAGCCAGGGGGGAAACATTTCCCGTATTATTTTCTTTCCGGTACTTCTGGAGCAGGTGTCATGCATGGAATCTTCAACACAAGATCTTATCAAATTGTTTTCTTTTCTAATGCATAGGGATTGCTGCATTTCCCCATATGCATCTCTAATCGAATTCAGCCTGCTTCTTGGCATCTCCCTGAGTACACCTACTACCACTGTACTACGTGGAAGCCGCCCCTCTCTCTCTCTCTCTCTCTCTCTCTGGGAAAATTTTTGAAAGAAATTCGGTGAACGCGAGACTAACGGTCTTGTCGCTCGAATATTAGATTTTTATAAATTTACTTTCTACACTATCGTCACGTAGTTAATATGCCACCCACCCATCTTTGATGTGATTGCGTATTGTGCAAATATTTTTAGTACTATATTAATAAATATTAAATTAAGAATATTTAAGGTTATTCATAAAAAACTTATATTTTGTTTAAAATTGTAGAATACGTAAACATAAAAATCTATTATGATGTTGTGTAGATATAAGGATACAAAAAAATCTTTTAAATATAAAATATGATAAGATAAAAATAAAGGGAACTTTGGCGTGAAAATAGTCTTTTAAAAAATAGAAAGTAAATCAAAATTCTGTAAAATATTACATTTTCATATTTTTGTATAAGATTATAGATAAATAATTAATAAATATTTTTTTATTAAATTTATTTGTAAAAAATCTTAATGTATGACTTCTTATAATGCAAAATAAACTTATTGCAATCTTTAAATTGTGATTTTCTATCTAAAATTTGTATCATTGTTATTTTTTGTTTATGTAATGGTCAATTAATAAATTTTAAAAAGATTCAAATGAATATAAAATTCATTATTTGGAGCTACTTGTAGGTATATAATTTATTTTTCAAACTCATCTTCTAAAATTTGTATTATTATTTTTTAAAATGATAGCATACACTTCAAAACAATTTTATGTTGTATTTGAGAGTATGTGTTCGCCTAACAAAGTTTAATCTCGTTTTGATGATAACAAATTAAGGATACTAATTGTACTTTTTAAGATTAAATTTAAGAAATTATGTGTTTCGCAAAGTATAATGGTTATACTTGGCAAAGATTAAATGAAGCCTAACCTAAAGTTACAAGTCATGAAGAATACAAGTTTACTAATGCATTCATCAAGTTTGCAAGATGTTAAAGCGATACAACATGAAAACTTAGGATTTAAATGTATTTAATTTTTCTTAGAGTCTCGTGTAAGTACTTTTAAAACTTCAATTTTGTAATTGAAACTCTTAGGAAATAATACTGGATTTAGAGACCTTCTTTAAATTTTGGAAGATATTTTCATAAATTCCAAAATACTCTTGAAAATAAATATAAACAAGTTTTGGAATCAAAATATTAAAAAACACTAAGTTGCATAGTGTTCAGGCAACTGAGGCTTAGTGCTCAGATAACTGAATTGCTACTACTAGTGTAGAAGAAATCAGAACCTTAGTTCAGGCAACTGACATCACAAGTTCAGGCGACTGAAATGCTACTGTCAGTTCTGGAGCGCTTATTTTAAATGGTTTAGGCAACTGAATGTATAGTTCAGACGACTGAACTATGTATTTTAAACTTTCTAATGACTTTGATTTCTTTCCAAAACTGAAAGATATGGTTTCCAAACTTGGGGAAAACAGTAAGAATTTTTCCAACTCTATATAAAGATGATTATTTATGAATTAGGGCATCCAATACATTTGAATACTCATTGTTATACTCTTTGATTTATACTCAAAAAGTTGTTGTGCTTATACTTTTGAGCCCTAAGTGAATTCTGATTCAATTCTCTGAAGTTCTTATACCACAAACATAATACCTTGGAAATCTTTGTGAGCTTCAATTGCATATTGTTGTTTTGAGTACATAGTGTTTATTATTGTACAAAATATGCTCTGCTGTGAGAGTATTCAACTTGTACGAACGAATTGATTTTCTATTTTTGCAATCTGACGACTCATTGCCTAGCGAGAGGGTGTTCTTGTTAGAGAGGGGTCTCCACCTTCCAATGGAGAGAGGCTGGTCCACCTGTTTGTTGACCTTATAGGTCATATCCCGTTTTGATTATGATAAATACTCTGATATTCAATTGTTGATGAGTTTGTATGCATAACCGATCAGAAGTATCATATGGTGCACGCACATTGACCTAAGGAAGACAAAGACCCTAAAGATCTTTTTGTATTGTAATTTATTATTATTCAAGACCATAGATGGACCTTAGGGAACACCAAGTCAACCGACACCGAATTTTTTCGGTGTCCTCAAACTAAAAAGGACCTAAAAATGACCCTAGGACACTCACACATGCATATATATGAATGGTCATTTGAATAGGATGTTTGCATGCTTAAAAAGAACTGAAATGCACTTAAGTTGCATGTTCGATCGACCGAACTTATATAGTTCATTTATACTCGGTCAACCGAACCCCTAAGGGAGTAAACTTTTTGACCACCTGGTCGACCAAGCCCAAAATGAATTCCAATGCTCTGGTCAACCGAGGGTCCTCGGGAGATGTCCCAACACCATGGTCGACCGAACTATCCAGTTCAAATCTTCCCGGTTGACCGAACTACGCTAATTGAGAAAATTGCCCTTGGACCTCCGAGTTCGGTCAACCGAACTCATAGTTCATTTCTTGCCCGGTCAACCAAACCTCAAGAACTTCAGTCGACCGAACTTGTCCTGGTCAACCGATGCTCAGGTTGCCCCATATTTTTTACCGCATTTAACTTTTTTAAACGGGGTTAATTAGGGTTAAATTGGTTTAAAATAATATTAATAATACCCTACATGTCCTAACGACTATAATTTTTCCTATCTCTATATATAGGCCTTCATTTGCAAAAATTAGCAAGAGATTAAAAAAAATATTTAGTAAATATCACTTAAATCTCAAAAGGCCTATTTTTGCACATTCAAGTCATATACTACTCCCCTTTGCTTGTTCATATTGAAAATACTTGTTTGTAAGAGTATTTTTGTGCTTATCTCACCAAGCTTAAACTCTCTCTTGGTTGTTATGATTAAAATTTATTTTTCATAGAGAGTAAGCTTCAAGTTCTCCTAGGGGGCTTCGTAAATAAGCCTTCCGTAGGAAAACTTCTTAGAGCTTCTGAGTTTTGCATTTTTCATTGCAACACTCAAGAGTTTATATTGGGTTTTGGTTATAAAAAATATTTTACAAATCATTTTTCAAATATCTTTTGTGCTTATATTTAAGAAATATATATTTTAAAATATTTTCTTGAGTGCTTAAAATCTTTGTTGTTATACCTATTGATTGAGATTATCATTTTATTATAAAGATCAAATAGATATTTTACAAACCATTTTTGAATATCTTTTGTGGTTTATATTGAGAAATATTATTTGTTGAGATATTTGAAGTGTGCTTGTGATCTTTGTTTGTGCATTGTGATTGAAACATTATTTTGACACAAAGATCATATCATTCACACTCTCACACACTGATTGCTATATTTGCATAATTATTTGAGAGTAGACACTTAAACTACACTAAGCTGATCAAATCTTATCTTTTGGCAGTGTACTAATTATACTGTGCGTGTTGGGTACATATCTGCTTTACATGAAAACATAATCACTATACCATTTGATTTTATTGAGAAATCTGTTGCATTCCAGGCGTGGCCTGAGGGGGCTGTAATCCAGCCCAGAAGGATTGTGTAGATTGAGGTCTGCCCTGTGTTAATTAACTTGGTTATAAAGGTTGAGGTCAGCCTTGTGCTAATTGACCTGATTGTTTAGGTGCCGCTCCATCCGTTAAGTGAGCCTATAGTGGTAATCCTTGTGCTTGTTAGCCAAGGCGGGGACGTAGGCAATTTAGCCGAACCTCGATAACATTTCTGGGTGTTGTCTCCTTTACTGATTTATTGCGCATGCTTGGTTAAATTTCTACTACAATTTAAATTTCGTTGTATATTTATATTGTTTTATTTTACATGCACTAGATTGACCTTAGGCTCGTGTAATACTGTTGTAAATGGATTAACCTAGGGGACAAAATTTTTAAATACCAATTCACCCCTCTCTTGGGATTGCACCAAAGCTAACACTATTGAACGAAGTGGGTAAAGGAAAATTTTCATAGCAAGTTGCTTGGGGTAAGGACGTAGGCAGTAAGCTGAACCATGTAAAAAATCGTGTGTTCAATCTTCTTTCCCTATCTCTTTAAATTATGCACTTATAAACTGCTGTGTACGTTTTGAATTTATTGGGAAATTCTATTGAACACTAAGTTTGGATTTGGATCACTTTGAATAAGTTTATTGGCTTGTTAATGATTTGTATGGTTTAAGTTTCTGGTTAAAATTTAGACAAATGCTGAAACTCTTAATTCAGTTTTGGTTAGCCAAGGTAAAGCTATTGTGGTTGACTGATTATTCAAGCATAAGAAATTAACTTGCTTGAGTTATATTATTGAATTTTTTCTTAAATACATACTTGATCATTATTGAATTCATGGTCGATTGTTGAACTTGCTAAGAGCAAAATTCAGCTTATGTTTTTCAATTTTATATATATCTAGGGTTGTCTATTGGTATAGTACCGTTCGCTGCTTAATTGATTGAGATTGTGATTGATATATTTTAAAAGGTTTATAATAAATCAAGTTTCCGCGTAATAATTTTTAAAATACCCAATTCACCCCCTCTTGGGATTATACCATTACTTTCAATTGGTATCAGAGCCTAGGTTGTAGTAAATCCTAATAGGTAGTTACAAAAAGATCGAAATGGCAAAAACATAGGTGTATCCCCATTTTGTGAAGGGCAATCCTCATCTTGACCCCCAATTTTCTGTGGTATGAATTACACCTTATGAAAACAACTAATGAGAATATTTTTGCAAACCATGGATTTGAAAGTAGTAACCCAAGGTGACTATGTTTATTCTAAGACTATAGAGAACAAGGAAGTTCCTAAGGAAGAAAATGAAATAACTGAGACCGATATGAAACAATTGCAAATAAACTCTAGTGCTATGAATGTCCTGCATTGTGCGTTAGATGCAAATGAGTTTAACAGAATAATGGGATATAAGACTGCAAAGGAAATTTGGGACAAACTAGAAGTAAACTATGAGAGAACAGTAGATGTTAAGGATAGTAGAATTGACATGCTCACCAGTGAATATGAGGCCTTTAGCATGAACCCAGAGGAGTCTATATCTAGTATGTACACTAGGTTCACTCACATAATAAACTCCCTGGATGCACTTAGGAAGAACTACTTGACTTATAAAATGATTAGGAAAATCCTTAGAGGACCTCTACCGATCTGGGAATCCAAGGCCACTGCCATAACTGAAGGCAAGAAGATAAAGAACACTACTCTCGATGAACTCATAGGGTCGCTTCTCACATATGAGATGACAATAAATGAAAGATCAACTGAAGTTGGAAAACATAAGAAATCAATAGAACTCAAAGCTCTCAAAGAAAGCTCAAGTGACAAAGAAGATGATGAAATAGATGATGATGACCTATCATTATTTATTAGACGACTAGGCAGATTCTTTAAAAAGAAGAAGAAATTTGATAGAAAGTTTAAAATATCAAAACTGGACAAAAGGTGAATCAAGTAAAAAAGAAACAAAGGTTGAACCCCCAACTTGTTATACTTGTAAAAAGGTAGGACACATAAAACCTTATTGTCCACGGCTCAAAAAAAAATGTTAAGAAGAAAAAGAAGAAAGCTATGAAAGCCATTACTTGGGACGACTCCAACTTAAACAACTCGAAAAGTGACTCATTTGATCAAGAAGCAGCAAACTTCTACTTCATGGCGATAGATGAAGAGGTAAATTCTTATTCAAACTCACTTATATATCTATTGATGAATTTAGTATTGATTCATGTGAAAGCATGTCTTCTTATACTAAAATACAAACACAATGGTTTTCACTACATAAAAGGTTCATTAAGGTGTCCAAAAAGGCTAATGAACAAACTAGAGTCATCTCATTCAGCTGAAAAAGAGAAAGATTTGCTTATTGCTTAACTAGAAAATAAAATCAACAAGATGGCCAATGAACTAGTGAGGTTACAAGCAAATCGTAAGGATATAAAATATTTAGAAATAACTAGTCTTGAAAGTAAAATAAAGGACCAATCTAAAATCATTTACAATTTCACAAGAGGAAAGGAAAACTTTGATAAACTGGTTGGATCGCAAAGAATCTCTTTAGACAAGGAAAACATAGAATTCAATGGAGTTGAAAACAAGAAGAAAAAGAACCTTTATATGGAGTGTTTTGTAAAAACTTCTAAATACTATGTTAGCACCTCCTCAACTAATGCATAGCAGTTATGGTGTAATCCCAAGGGGGGTGAATTGGGTATTTAAAAAATTTAGATCTCTTAATCTCTAATTTCATGCACAACCATTATTACGCAACCTAGAGTCTTTCTAAGTTATCAACCACAAATATTTAAGCATGTATGTAAAACAATAAAGACAATAAATAATCAAACATACATATGCGGAAATTAAAGTACATAAATTAAATAGAGTAGGGAAGAGAAAGTGTGGATACAATATTTTTATGAGGTTCGGCAAACCTTGCCTATGTCCTTGCCTCAAACCAACCCGCTTGAGGATTCTACTACCCTGCTCACTTAACTGGGTGGAGCAGAAATCATTTACAGCTCCTTACAGGGTGGAGTCTCCCTAACTCCCTTAACCGGGCGAAGCCAAACTGTTACACACCTTACATGATGGTGCCCTCTTAGCTTCCTTAACAGAGTAGAGCCAAACTGTTCCACACTTTACAGGATAGTGCCCTCATAACTCCCTTAACAGGAAGGAGCCAAACCGTTACACACCTTACAAGATGACACCCTCCTCTTTTGGCAATACCCCACACCAGGAACACAAAGATATGAAAATGAAATTTTTTGTACAATATGAATGCTTCTCAAAATAAGCGAAGGTGTACAAATTAAAGTTGTATATGCACTCTCAAATGATATGAAATAAGCTCAGTAGAGTATGGTAATTTTCTCAATAAAATTTTTGCAATCTTTGAATAAAATGTATATGATGAATACTTCAAAGATTCAACCCCAATAAATATTTCTACAAAAATATTTTTTAATAAAAAATAAGAGAACCTATGGTTTTTCTTTCAAATAATTTTCTCAATAAAAAAAATATGAGAAACCTTTCAAGCAAAGATATATAGTGAGATATATGCTCAAGGTTCTCTTGACTCCCCATAAGATTTTCTCCAAAAATATATTTCAAAGTAAATGTAGGAGAAGATTAGGGTTTTTCTTAAAATAATTTTTTGCAATGAAGACTATGTGACCTTTTCAATCTTGCAATGGATGTGCACAAAGATTCCCAAGCTAAAGAAGTTTCTATTGACTTTGGTGTATTCCCAAGAGGGGGGAGGGGTGAATTGGAATTTTAAACTTTTCTCCTAGGTTAAACCATATATCAGTATTACACAACCTAGGGTCTTTCTAAGCATATACGAAATCAATATATAAACAGTATAATTAGAGTAATGTAGAATATCACACAGGTGCTAAAAATAAATTGCAAATAAATAAAGCTGACACCAGATATGATATCGGGGTTCAGTCAATACCGCCTACGTCCCTACCTTGGCTCACAAGCACAAGGATTCCATTACGACTCACTTAACGGGTGAAGCGGGACCGATTACAATCATGTTAATTGACGGGGCTGACCTCAACCTACAATTACACCTTACCAGGATGGTGCACCTAACTTTCCTAATTGGGTCTAAGCTAATTCGGGACTATTCAACAGGGTTAGTCTCCCTATTTAGTCCCACGCTTGGAATATAACAAATATTCAATATAAATTTTGTGTACACGGAAATATGCTTCTCAACAAGCAGATATGTACTAGTAATAATCATAACACACTAACAATGTAAGAACAATAAGTTCAATGGTGTATATGTGCAATCAACACTCTATGTAATGACTATCTCAATTCAAACACAAGAGTGTATCAACAAGTTAATCTTTGAAACTATGTAAAGATTAAAATCTCAATCACAATTTAGGGTTTCAAAGATTTGTACCAAGAATAATCAGAATATCTCAAAAATATTTTCTCAATATCAAAGCACAAGGAGATATTCAAATTCAAGCTTGTAAAAATATTTTTCTACAAAAAAATATGAGCTAAGGTATCTTACAATATGAGTGCAAAGATCCACAAGCTCTAAGTTTTTCCACTCAGAAGATTTATTAGTTTAAATTAGGAGGGAAAACAAAACTCAACCCTCAATCCAAAAATCAACAAAGTAATGAACAAATGAGGGTTTCTAGCAATAGCACACAATGGATAACACACTCACAAAGCTAGATTTCTCAAAGGAATGATAGTGTATGAGTGTATATGGCTTGTATGAAGAAATAGGGCTTAGGAAATTTTTGAGGATTTTTTCCTAATTAATGTGCTAATTGCTTGCAAATCCAAGCAAATGAACCCCTATATATAGAGAATGTTAAAATTATAATAGTTGGGGATATGTAGGGTATTATTATATTTGTTTAAAAATCATTTAAGAAAATTAACTCTGTTTAACTTAAAATAATCATGGTAAAAATTAAAACAACCCAAGAGTTTCGGGCACCTGATCCATGTTCGGTCGCCCAAACAGACGCAATCAAAAAAGTTGATTTTTGAAGTTCAGTCGCCTGAGAGTGGGTTTGGTTTGCTGAACAAAGGCGATTTCCATTCTATCTAAGGTTCGGTTGCCCTGTCCTGAGTTCGATTTACCGAACTCATTTGTTCTGTAGCCCGAGACATTTTTGAATGTGAAGTTCGGGCTGACGAGTTGGTGGGAAAAGTCAAAATTATGATTCGATTGATCAAGGACGGTACGTCCCTTTTGGTTCGGTCGCCCAAGACCAAGTCAACATTCTGATTGGTTAATGGTTCGGTCGCCTGAAGTGTTTTGAACACAACGGTTTAGTCGCCCGAAGCCTCACTAATTTTACCCTATAGGTCTAGTTTTACTTCAATTAATTCCCTTGATAATATATGTGTTTTTGAGGACATCTTATGTGTATGTGCAAGGACCTAAGGTCTATCTAAGGTCTTTTGAGTTTATTGCATCTACATGCATGATATGCAGTGATTATTACAGACCTTTTCCTAAATTACTATTACAGACACAAATGAGCATAAATTAAATTACAATAAGAATAAGTCTTCTAGGTCTTTAGACTTTAAGTCTTCTCAACCATCAAATGATCTTGCAAATATGAACTTGCACACGAACTTAATAGACATTAAATACTTGAGTATTTGTCATAATCAAAATCGGATATGACCTATAAGGTCAACATTCTCCCCATTTTTGATGATGACAAATACACCATGTAAAAATGGGTTACAGCTTTGAAAGGCTCCCCCTATCAATATGCATAATGAGAAGTTTAAAGATATAAAGTTCAAACATTTCTAAAAAATATACCCAATTTTGCCTCTTCTCCACCTTTTGGAAACATTAAAAAGAGTTATCGTAAATATAAGACACGTAAGCAAGGCATTGAGTAAGAATCATTTATATGCAAGATATGATTGGGAAAATTTTTTGGAAATTTCGGCAGCATGCCGTTTGAAAAAAAAAAACATTTTTCCAAAAATACTTGTATAGAAATGACTTGATTGAGTTTTAGATTAATAATTTATCCACAGCTACCAACTCAAATAGTCCAGTATGGTTAAGACATAAAATAAAAGTATAACTTTCAATCATTCAAGAGATAGAATAGTCATACAATGCAAAATGAATAACAAAGATAACCTCATAAAGTACGAAATATAGCGATTAAGCACACAAACAATATAACTGATCATTCAAATGACTTAAATAACATTAAAACATGGTTAGACCATAAATATACACAAACCATTGCAATTGAAACATATCATAGGACCCGTGGAAGAATTGAGTTTAAAGCACACGACATATAATAGCAAATAGTTGGTTTGAGTACAAACACAGTCTAACAAGTTCGCATGCATTTACATGTGAAGTTATCGAACTAGTTATGCAATTTAGAAAACATATATATATATATATATATATATATATATATGTATGTATGTATGTATGTATAATAATAATAAGGCTAGAGACAAAGAGTTTAGGTTTGAAAATAGTTCTTGTCATAAATGAAAATATATAAGTAAATACATATCCCCCTTATGATATTTGCAAAATGGTACTGGGGGTTGCTTGCTGAAGGAGAAACTTTAATTTAAAGCACATGCAAGCAAAATTTTTCTGGTGAATATTTAAGCATAAAACATCTCATGACCAGAAAAATACAACCCTGTAAATCCTAAGAATATATCAAATTCAAAATAGGGATCATATGACAAAATAGATGACTATAGCAAAACTAAACATCATGCTTCAAATTTAGATTTTCAATAATGTCATTTCATTCAAGCACATGTCATACTTTATTCAAAACAGATCTAGGCTAAAAGATACTGGTGAGCATAATATTGTAGTATAGATGCTCCCCCTTTCGATTTAAGTGATAGTTTAGATGCTTCTAAGCTATTTATACTCATCAAGATTGATTTCACAAAGTATGTCAAGAGTATAAGTCATTCATTTTAAATCACTTAAAATAAATATACTGGTAAAGATTAATTTACTCTTCTATGCAACCGGTATAGCTATCCCTATGAAAAGATATATTAAGGCATGATTTTGTGTTCACAACCAAAAACAATCCATATCTAATTATATAGTTTTAAAAGTAGGTTATGATGTTCAGGATTCTTAGAAGAGCCTCAATATTCAAAAAGAAAAACATGATGCATATAAGTTCTTTATTCTCTTTCTCTAGGGATGGAGCTTAGCTCCCCTAAATGGTTGATGATTATGTAAGGATGAAATTTAATTTTCATTTAGTTTTCACTCATCATTTCAAAAATATTTTAATGTTTATTTTATCATAATCAATTTTGTACAAGGTTCTACTTGGGAAAATTCTAACGAAAATTTAGTAGCATGTCGTCTGTAAATCGGACATTTTCCCATAAAACTTGTACCTGATGGGTTGTTCTCAATAGATAGATTATATAAAGCACACAACAACCTATAATCCACTACTAGCATGCACTTCACATCATCTGCATCCACCATGTAGGAGGCATTCTAGACTAAGCATGCATTCCAATAGTATAATCAACTCAAGATATTCAATATAGCTCAATAGTAGTTCGTGCTAGGAAAAATAGATAAGCTATCCATCAAAGAAATTTTAACCATTTATTAAATCATGGATAGTGTTGCAATGCTATACACATATAGGCATAAAGACATAAACGATATAAGAATATGAGAGCATTTTAATTTATATAGATATGAAGGATAAATGCTCCCCCTCAATTATGCACTCTACTCATTTTATGCCATTTTCATTTTCTAATTGCTTAGCTGAGTGTTTTAGATTTTTTGTGATTTAATCTTGGTTTATCATGCTTAGGGGTAGAGGAACAAAAGGTCACAATGAATATGCGTTAAGGTGATAAGCCTATGTCTGTCTCTTTTCTTATGAATCTCAATACGTGTGAGAGGCTCAAGTTCAAATAGCATTAAACTTTAAGGTTCGTGCATAGGTTTCTTGAAACTTTATTTTTTCATATATGTTGAAACCTATACCAATCATATTAGCCATTTAACTTAATACATGAGGATGAAACTTTAAATGATTTTATATAAAGTTTGAGAGCAAGTGAAGATGATTTAAATATTCGCAAAAAATAAATTTATTATTTAGTTCAGGAGAGTATTTATTATGAGTGGGCATGATTCAAAATATAGTGAATATGTCCAAACCACTTAGGCAAAGAGCATTAAGGAGTTTGTGAATATATTGACCAGTTCTCTTTAGAGGATGGAAGGTATCCTTTAGATGTGATCATGATTTATAGCAAGGATACAAACCGATGGATAGGTATAATCTTTACCAGATATGATCGTGGTTTGGTAAAGAGTCCTATGGATGGGATGATGAACTAAAATAGAGGATTTCTATATTTTAAGCTCAAGGAATATTTTGATTTACTTTGATGAGGAGCTTGATTCTCCTAGTGGATGCCTCTAATTTTGATTACAAGGAGGATGCCTTTTAATTTGAACTTGTATAATAAACTTTTATGATCATTAGTGTTTAAACCTGGAGTGAAGACTAAATTTTGATCAAGGATTTTATGACAATCAAGTGTGTTTAGGATTAAATGATATATAGTGAAAGATGGATCCCCTAAACTGTAAACTTGTGTGATAGGAAAAATGTGCTTAACTTAAAATATCCCTATTTAGATATCGGTTAAGCATTAAGAATTATTCACCTAACAAAGATGTCGTGTCCATTTGGAAGTGGATGTGTATACTAAGTTTATACATTTTAAACCCAAACCACTTCCTAAGCCTTTTAATCACCACTAACCCTAACCCCAAGAACTAAGGAAGAATTTAAACACATTTATTTAATTCCTATAGAGATTTGATCTTCCTTTGGTTCTACGGGATTCGCCATCATGACAACCCACATCATTTCTTTATCTAAACCTCTGACACTTCTAGATAGATAAGTGAATTGAATGTGCCACATCAATTTACAAAATAAGCAAATGTTGTATATGAGTGAAGGGTTTTGCTTATTTGTTATATTTTTACATAAAAAAAGGCAGATGAATGACTATGAGATTTATGAATCAAGCCTGAACCCTTTTTGAAAGGAATTTTCTTTTTGATTCCAAAGGATTTATTATGATTATTCTTTTTATTTTTAGTTTTGAATATAGTTATAGAATAATCATCTATTTCCTCCTCTAAGCAAATTATTTTCCATGTCTTTTTAATCTTTCTCTTTTCCAGTGTGGCATGATGATCTTTTAGATTGCCTAATTGTGTTGCCACCCTTTTATTTTATTTCTTCATGACTGTTTTTTGCTTAGACATCTGAACTAGAAGCTTATGCATTTTAAATAAAGTACATTTTATTTCTTTGTTCAAGGGCATGCTTTCATTAAAAACTTCAACATATGATTCATCACAATATTTTTCACAATACACATCACATGAATCATTTACAGTATTATCACAAAGTTTGTTAGATGATTCAACACACAATGTATTGCAATATTTTTCACTAGAATCATTACATGCATCATTAGCAGTATTATCGACAGATGATTCAGCATACGACACATCACAACATTTAGCACAAGAATCATCAATAGAGGCAGAGATAGAATCATATACCTCAACGTCTGATAAAGAAATTATCCTATCATTTACCACTTCCTGAGTGGTGGTTTCATTCTCTCGAGATTCTCCATATTTTCTTTCAAGTTCATCCTAGATTTCCTGTGCACTTCTACATGCCATGATCTCAAGAAAGATGTTAGAATCTAAAAAGCAGTATAGCATATGCATGACATTAGAATTAATCAAGTTGAAATCATGTTAAAAAATGTTAGCACCACTTCCTTTAGCAATCACTTGTCAAGCCTTCCAATCCCATGCCTTTATAAATATGCTCATTCTAAATTTTTAGGCGGTGTAATCAACACCACAAAATACTAGAGGGCTGAAAAGTGATCGTCCCTCGATGAATAGGGATACACCAATGTGATCCATCTCAATCTTTAGTAAAAACGTTTAAGTCAATGCTACGAGGCTTTGATACTGATTGTTGACTTTGGTGTATTCCCAAGAGGAGGGTGAATGGAAATTTTAAACTTTTCTCCCAAGTTAAACCAGATATCAGTATTACACAACCTAGGGTCTTTCTAAGCATATACCAAATCAATATATAAATAGCATAATCAAAGTAATGTAAAATATCATTCAAGTGCTAAAAATAAATTGTTGATAAATA
Source organism: Malania oleifera (assembly GCF_029873635.1). Lineage (NCBI taxonomy): Eukaryota > Viridiplantae > Streptophyta > Magnoliopsida > Santalales > Ximeniaceae > Malania > Malania oleifera. The sequence continues at coordinate 42,264,698 of NC_080425.1, forward strand.
AAACTGACACCAGATATGATATCGGGGTTCGACCAATACTGTCTACGTCCCCGCCTTGGCTCACAAGCACAAGGATTCCACTATGACTCACTTAAAGGGCGGAGCAACACCGATTACAACCAGGTCAATTAACGGGGTTGACCTCAACCTACAACTACACCTTACCAAGATGGTACACCTAACTTTCCTAGCCAGGTCTAAGCCAATCCGAGACTATTTAGTAGGGCTAGTCTCCCTCTTCAGGCCCATGCCTGAAATATAAAAAATATTCAATATAAATTTTACGTACACAAAAATATGCTTCTCAACAAGCAGATATGTACCAGTAATAATTAGAACACACAAATAATGTAAGAACAATAAGCTCAATGGTGTATATGTGCAATCAACACTAAAAGTAATGACTATCTCAATACAAGCACAAGAGTGTATCAACAAGCTAATATTTGAAACTATATAAAGATTAAAATCTCAATCATAGTTTAGGATTTCAAATATTTGTACCAAGAATAATTAGAATATCTCAAAAATATTTTCTCAATATCAAAGCACAAGGAGATATTCAGATCTGAGCTTGTAAAAATATTTTTGCACGCAAAAATATGAGTTAAGTGTCTTACAATATGAGTGCAAAGACCCACAAGCTCTAAGTTTTCCCACTCAAAAGATTTATTAGATTAAATATCAAAGGAAAACAAAGCTCAGCCCTCAATCCAAAAATCAACAAAGTAATGAGCAAATGAGGGTTTCAAGCAATAGCACACAAAGGATAACACACTCACAAAGCTAGATTTCTTAAAGGAATGATAGTATGTGAGTGTATAGAGCTTGTATGAAGAAATAGGGTTTAGGAAATTTCAAAGAATTTTTTCCTAATTAATGTGTTAATTGCTTGCTAATCCAAGCAAATGATCACCTATATATAGAGAATGTTAAAATTATAACCGTTGGAAATATGTAGGGTATTATTAAATTTGTTTAAAAACCATTTAAGAAAATTAACCCTGTTTAACTTAAAATAACCACGAATAAAAATTAAAACAACCTGAGAGTTTCGGGCGCTTGATCCACGGTTCGGTCACCCAAACAGACATAATAAAAAAAGTTGATTTTTTAAGTTGGGTTGTTTGAGAGTGGGTTCGGTTTGCTGAACCAAGGCAATTTCCATTCTGTCCGAAGTTCGGTCGCCCGATCCTGAGTTCGATTTACCGAACTTATGTGTTTAGTAGCCCGACGCATTTTTGAATGTGAAGTTTGGGTTGCCGAGTTGGTGGGAAAAGTCAGAATTATGATTCGGTTGACCGAGGACGATACATCCCTTTTGGTTCGATCGCCTAAGACCAAGTCAATATTTTGACTGGTCAATGGTTCAGTCGCCCGAAGTGTTTTGAATACGACGGTTTGGTCGCCCAAAGACTCATTAATTTTCCCCTATATGTCCATTTTTACTTCAATTAATTCCCCTGATAATAAATGCGGTTTTGGGGACATCTTATGAGTATGTGCAAGGACCTAAGGTCTTTTTAAGGCCTTTTGAGCTTATTGTATCTACACGCATGATATGCAGTGATTATTACAGACCTTTTTGTAAATTACTATTACAAACCCAAATGAGCATAAAATAAATTACAACAAGAATAAGTCTTCCTGGTTTTTTGACTTTAAGTCTACTCAGCCATTATAACGACCCGACCTGCCACGTGGGCCCAGAGTGCTACTTTAGTGACGTCTGTGTACCTAATACCTTGTTCATCATAAATAAAACACACTTATGCAGCGAAAATAAAATATAAAATCTTCAAAGTACATTACTAGAGTTCTAACTATCTTTATACACAAATATATCCATTTTCACATAATTACATCTCATAAAACTAAACAAAAATAAAATCTATATCTACACACTACCTACATAAATTTACACCTCTAGCCCGGCTCCTCTAGCCTGCTAGACCCATTTGTCTAGGATTTTCTGAAAAGATAGTTTGTAAAGTAGGGGTGAGGTACAACTCTGTAAAGAAAAGACTAAGTTAATGTTAGTGTGTGTCCAGCATGCATTTAGTGTACATAAAATAACCACTTCACTAAGTAGATAAATACATTTATGAAAACATTCTTATTGTACACTCACACACACAATTAGTTGAGGATAGGGAAGATTACCCGCCCATACAAGTAGCTTCCCTTTGCTCTTGTACCATTACTGCTACTAGGGCACTCGCCTTTCTCAGTAAGGCCTCGAAGTCATCTTATTAATTAACTGTATTCACATAAATTAACAAATATGCATATAAGATACTCCCTGTGACAAACACACCATTTACTTCCCCATGGCATGGGTTGTGTGGCTCGAAGGCTGGACTATTGTCTTAAGGAATCCACCTAGATAATAGTCATATGTACTCTCTGCTAACATACTTTGCAGGTCTATACAGCTCCAACTACTGGTCCAATTGCTCTCACTTAGGGGGTGCATTCACCTCACGTAGGCAAATCGGACAAGATCACCCTATACCTCTTAGCATAGGCACCTGTGCGCACACAACCACATAACAAATCTCTAGCAATGGTACCGTGCTCATAATACACTAGTCCCCAAGGTTCCTAAAGCATATCATGCAATTTAGATAAAAGAAACTACAATTTAAAATATTAATTCACATATATTCCCTGTTATTCCAAAACCTGGCCCCCTCCCACAAAATACAACCTGGCTCAAAGTCGTTTAAAACAAAACCCTGGCTCTCAGCCATGAAATCAAAGTCCTGCATTTTTCACAAGTAGTTTTAGTATTTTTCACAACCATTCCAATATTTCTCAAATAATCCAATATTTCAAAATCCCAAATCCAAATGTACAATAATTCATACAAATTAAATCATCCGCCACACAATTTTCCACATTTTAACATATCCATATAAACAAACAAGCTTTCCACCGTTCATTTTATTCAAAAAGTACCATACCATATATCCTAGGCTTGTAAAACCCATTTCGAACGGTTGGTTTTCAAAATAGCCTTTAAATTCCCAAATAAATAAATAAATAAATTTATATAAGCATAACAATTAAATTGATTCAAATTTCATAAAATTACTGACTTAACTTAATCCCCTTACCCGATTCTTGAAAAAGTCCACTAACACCCCGGCCTACGCCCCACGACCTTTTAAATCCCTAAAACCCTAAAATTAAAATTTCACTACATTACTCATCACAATCGTTAGAGTAACTTTCCCTAAAATTCCCCTAGGCTCTAAATACCCTAAATAGCCTAGTAAAGCCTAAATTATTAAACTTATCCCCAATTTACGATTGGTACCCCGGAGCTCTAATTTGAAAACCCGCTCCGGCTATATTGTAGAGAATCTCCCCACAAGTCTCCTGAAAATTTCCGTTCGTTAATTGGGCTTATAGTTTAAGAGAAATTGAGATAAGTTTGAGAATTTGTCTTACCCTAAGAGATATGCCGCCGCTCCCATGACAATTCCGCTCCAGCAGAAGTGTTGATGGCGGCGAGCAGAGCCCAACGATATTTTCAAATTTTTGATTGGCCGAATATCGGAGACGAAATTGGGGAGAGTGGGAGAGAGGGGCAGAGGAGATGAGGGAGCGCTGCTCTCTCTGCGTCCTCTGCATTTTTTCCTTCTTCCTAAAGGATTCTCATCCTTTAGGATATACATAATATATATATATATATATATATATATATATATATTTATATCATTATAATATTATAATATTATTATATTATATTATTTAATTAATAATTATTATTTAATTCATTAATTTTATTATTTTTAAAATTTTAATTTTAATTTTAATTTTTTTTTAGGATCACTAAGTTCTCCCCTCCTTACAAATATTTCGTCCTCAAAATTTGTTAACTATTACCAATCACATTCTAAACTTATGATCCCTGTCTACAGAAAAGTCGGTAGCCACCCACATAGTGGCCCCGTCCCACATTTATTAACTGCCCTCACTTATGGTGAAGGAATGTCGTGGTTACAATACTGCCTTTGGGAAATAAAAATAACCATAACAAATTTTCCCAAAGGCTATCCATAATTAAAACCACCAACAACTAACTACACAACCTACTCTAATCCCTCCATATACAACCATACCCTTACTCGTCTGGCACTAGCCCTCGCTGAACAGTTGTGGGTACTTTTGGCGTATTTCCGTTTCTAACTCCCACGAAGCCTCCTCAACTGCATTATTTTGCCACAGCACCTTCACTAATGGTATATCCTTGGTATGCAATTCCTATATTTTTCGATCCAAAAACTGAACTGATACCTCCTCGTATACTAGAGTATCCCCAATCTCCAACGATTCATAACTGATCACATGCAAGAGGTCTGGAACGTGCCTTCTCAATATGGGAATATGAAACACATCATGTATCCTGGACAGCACTGGGGGTAATGCTATCCTATATGCCGCCGAACCAATCCTCTCTAGAATCTCAAATGGCCCAATGTATCTAGGGCTTAGCTTGCCCTTCTTTCCATACCTCATCACCCCCTTGATCAAAGCAATTTTCAAGAATATCATATCACCTACTTCGAATTCTAACTCTCGTCAGCGAGTATCCACATAACTCTTCTGCTGACTCTGGGCCGCCTTGATCCTTTCCCTCATAAGTTCAACCTTTGCAGAGGCCTTTTGAAAAAGTTCTGGTCCCAAAATCTGCCGCTCGCCTACTTCATCCCAATACAACGAAGATCGGCATCAGCGACCATACAAAGCCTCATATGGTGTCATTCCACTGCTGGCCTGGTGACTATTATTGTATGCAAACTCAACCAATGGCAGATATCATATCCAACTGCCCCCAAAATCTAACTCACATTCCCATAGCATATCCTCGAGAATCTGAATGGTTCGTTCGGACTGTCCATCCTTCTAAGGGTGAAATGCAGTACTGAAAGTGAGTTGAGAACCCAACGCCTCCTGCAAACTCTTCTAGAAATGGGAAGTGAACCGCGGATCGTAATCTGAAACGATGGACATAGGTACGCCATGTATTCTTACTATCTCCTGAACATAGAGTTCTGCCAGCTTATCCATGAAATAATTGGTTCTAACCAGAATGAAATGGGCAATCTTTGTCAATCTGTCAACCACTACCCACATGGCATTCTGCCCATGCAACACTGAAGGCAATCCCGATACAAAGTCCATCGTGATATGCTCCCACTTCCACGTAGGTATGTCCAGTGGTTGAAGTGGTCTCGCTGGCCTATGGTATTCTACCTTCACCTACTGACATATCAAGCATCGACCCACAAATTTAGCAATTTCCCTCTTCATGTTACTCCACCAGAATGATTCTCGCAAGTCTTTATACATCTTTGTGCTACCCAGGTGAACAGTATAGAGAGAGTGATGAGCTTCCCCCAAAATCGTCCTCTTTATCTCTGCGTCATCTAGCACACACAATCGAGTGTGAAATCTGAGAACTCCATCCTCAGTAACATTAAAGTTTGTGTGCTGCTCATCCTATATCTTCTTTACTATCTCCATCAACTCCGCATCTTTCAACTGAGTTGTTCTGATTTTCTCCCGTAAAGTTGGTTGAATTACTAGACTAGAAATGAACGCTTGATGATTCCCTTATACCAATTATACACCCAACCTCTTCAGGTTCATCACGATACACCCAATTATACTAAGGTTGATGTACCCCCCAAATTTTTGGCTCAATGCATCGACTACCACGTTCGCCTTTCCTGGATGATAGCTAATGGTGCAGTCGTAATACTTTATGAACTCGAGCCATCTACGCTGCCTCATATTCAACTCCTTCTGGGTGAAGAAATACTTGAGACTCTTATGGCCAGTAAAGATCTTGAACCTTACACCATAAAGGTAGTGTCTCCAGATCTTCAATGCAAAAACAACTACTGCCAGCTCCAAATCGTGCATATGATAGTTCTTTTCGTACTCTTTCAACTGGTGAGACACATACGCAATGACTTTCCCCTGCTGCATTAGAACACAACCAAGTCCCTTCTACGATGCGTCATTGCAAATAACAAATTCACCCTCACCTGATGGAAAGGATAACACTGGGGCAGTGACTAGACGTTGCTTCAACCCCTGGAAGCTCTGCTTATATTTTTCGGTCCAGTCAAACTTCACATTCTTCCTTGTGAGTCATGTCAAAGACCTTGATAATCTGGAGAACCCCTCGACAAATCGGCGGTAGTATCTGGCAAGATTTAGAAAACTTCTGACTTCCTACACGTTCTTCAGCCTTGCCCAATCAACCACAACCTCTACTTTGCTCGGATCCATTGAAATCCCTTCCTTAGATACCACATGACCCAAAAATGCAACATGCTCAAGCCAAAATTCACATTTCTTAAGTTTCGCAAATAACTTCTTTTCCTTGAACACCTGAAGTACTAGTCTCAGATGAACTTCATGCTCCTCAACGCTCCTCAAATAGACCAAAATATCATCTATGAACACAAAAATAAACTGGTCTAAGTACTCGTGGAATACCCTTTTCATCATATCCATAAATACTGCTGGAGCATTCGTCAACCCGAACGGCATAACCAAGAACTTGTAATGGTTTTACCGAGTCCGAAAAGCAATCTTTGATATAGCAACTGATCTAACCTTCACCTGATGATATCCAGATCGTAGATCAATTTTAGATAAAATCTGCGTACCCTGAAGCTGATCAAACATGTCATCAATTCCGGGTAATGGATACTTGTTCTACACCTTTACCTTATTAATCTCTCGGTAGTTGATGCACATCCTCATCAACCCATCCTTCTTCTTCATAAACAACACCGGTGCACCCCAGGGCGATACACTCGATTTGATAAACCCTTTGTCTAGAAGCTCTTGTAGTTGCTCCTTTAACTCCTTTAATTCAGCTGAAGCCATTCTGTATGGGGCTTTGGAGATTGGTGCTGTCCCTTGGATCAAATCAATTGCAAATTCCACCTCCCGATCAGGAGGAAACCCTGGTAAATCCTTTGGAAAAACATCACAGAACTCCCTTATCACTAGGATATCTTCCAACTTGAGTTCCTCCTTTGATGCTTCCTTCACCATTGCAAGGTACCTCTGGCATCCCCCCAAAAGTAACCTCTTTGCCTGGATAGCAGAAAGGATCCGTGGTGCCGAATGCACACACGAACCAATAAATACAAACTCCTGCTCCCTAAGAGGTCTAAATACCACCTCCTTCCTACGACAGTCAATGCTCGCGTAGCTGGATGCTAGTCAATCCATGCCTAAAATAATGTCAAAACCATACATATCAAGGACTATCAAACTAGTAGGCAGCACTCTCCCCTGAATCTTAACTGGATAATCCCTGATCACCTTGCTACATACTAGCACTGACCCTGTTGGTGTGCCCACTACTAACTCTATCTCTAACAGTTAAGCCTCTAACCCACATAGTTTAATAAATCCCCGAGACAGAAACGAGTGCTGGATGCTAGTCAATCCATGCCTAAAATAATGTCAAAACCATACATATCAAGGACTATCAAACTAGTAGGCAGCACTCTCCCCTGAATCTCAACTGGATAATCCCTGATCACCTTGCTACATACTAGCACTGACCCTGTTGGTGTGCCCACTACTAACTCTATCTCTAACAGTTAAGCCTCTAACCCACATAGTTTAACAAATCCTCGAGACAGAAACGAGTGGGTTAGAGATTTTACCCTTAACATAATTAATACAAATATGGAATAATGGAATTGATATAATATATGGTTCTAATTTAATAATTCATATTCCAATTCTATCACAAATCATTGAGGTAAAAATCTTCATCCTAACATTAACTTCACACACATACCCACTCATTCTAACATTCCAACCTAAATTTTATGAGTTCCAGTCCCTTAATCTAGAAACGAAACCATCGATGGATTTACCATGGTTTTCTGAAACTCACAACTGATTCATAAAATCATAGAAGTCCGTCAATAGATTTCTGCCTCCAAGATTTCAGACCAAACCCCATCTTAACATATCCACTCTTATCCCTATCTTATCTCAACCTATACTCTGATAATTATCAATTATCAAAGTCTATAGAACCTAGCAAACTTAGGCTCTGATACCACATGTAACGATCCTAACCCGCCACGTGGGCCCGGAGTACGACTTTAGTGATGTCTGTGTACCTAATACCTTGTTCATCATAAATAAAACACATATATGCAGCGGAAATAAAATATTAAATCCTCAAAGTACATTACTAGAGTTCTAACTATATTTATATACAAATATATCCATTTTCACATAATTACATCCCATAAAACTAAACAAAAATAAAATCTCTATCTACACACTAACTATATAAATTTACACTTCTAGCCGGCTCCTCTGGCCCGCTAGACCCATTCTCTAGGAATTCCTGAAAAGATAGTTTGTAAAGTAGGGGTGAGGCACAACTCAGTAAAGAAAAGACTAAGTTAATGTAAGTGTGTGGTTAGCATGCATTTAGTGTACAGAAAATAACCAGTTTACTAAGTAGATAAACACATTTATGATAACATTCTTATTTTACAATCACACACACAATTTACTGAGGACAGGGAAGATTACCCGCCCATACAAGTAGCTTCCCTCTGCTCTAGTATCATTACTACTACCAGGGCACTCACCTTTCTTAGTAAACCCTCGAAGTTATCTTATTAATTAACCGTATTCACATAAATTAACAAATATGCATATAAGACACTCCCTGTGACAAACACACCATTTACTTCCCCATGGCATGGGTTGTGTAGCTCGAAGACTGGACTATTGTTTTAGGGGATCCACCCAGATAATAGTCATTTGTACTCTCTGCTAACATACTTCGCGGGTCTATAGAGCCCCAACTGTTGGTCCAATTGCTCTTACCCAGGGGGTGCATTCACCTCACGTAGGCAAATCAGACAAGACCACCCTACACCTCTCAGCACAGGCAGTTGTGCGCACACAACCACATAACAAATCTCTAGCAATGGTACCGTGCTCACAATACACTAGTCCCTAAGGTTCCTAAAGCATATCATGCAATTTAGATAATAGAAAATAGCATTTAAAATATTAATTCACATATATTCCCTGTTATTTCAAAACTTGGCCCCCGGCCACAAAGTACAACTTGGCTCAAAGCCGTTTAAAACAAAACCCTGTACCTCGGCCGTCAAATCAAAGTCCTGCATTTTTCACAAGAAGTTCCAGTACTTTTCACATCCATTCCAGTATTTCTTAAACAGTCCCGTATTTCAAAATCCAAAATCCAGATATACAATAATCCATACAAATTAAATCATCTGTCACGCAATTTTCTACATTTTAACATATCCATATAGACAAACAAACTTTCCATCGTTCATACCATATATCCTAGGCTTGTAAAACCCATTTCGAACGGTTGGTTTTCAAAATAGCCTTTAAATTCTCAAATGAATAAATAAATAAATATATTTATATAAACATAACAATTAACTTGATTCAAATTTCATAAAATTACTGACTTAACTTAATCCTCTTACCTGATTCTTGAAAAAGCCCGCTAACACCCCGACCTACGCCCCACAACGTTCCAAATCCCTAAAACCCTAAAATTAAAATTTTACTACATTACTCATCACAATCCCTAGAGTAACTTTCCCTAAAATTTTCCTAAGCTCTGAATACCCTAAATAGCCTAATAAAGCCTACATTATTAAACTTACCCCCAATTAAGGATTGGTACCCCAGAACTCCAATTTGAAAACCCACTCTGGTTAGATTGTAGAGAATCTCCCCGCGATTCTTTTGGCAATTTTTTTTCGTTAATTGGGCTTTTAGTTTAAGAGAAATTGAGGGAAGTTTGAGAATTGGACTTACCCTAAGAGATATGCCTACGCCGCTCCCACGATAGATCCGCTCCAGTAGAAGTGTCAGTGGCGGTAAGCAGAGTCCAACGGTATTTCCAAATTTCTGATCGGCCAAATATCTAAAACGAAATTGAGGAGAGTGGGAAAGAGAGGCGGAGGAGACGAGGGAGCGCTGCTCTCTCTGCGTCCTTTGCATTTTTTCCTTCTTCCTGAAGGATTCTCATCCTTCAGGATATGCATAATATATATATATATATCATTATAATATAATATTAATTAATTAATTAATTATATTATTTTTTAAAAAATTTGAATTTGAATTTGAATTTAACTTTTTTTTTTTAATTTTTTAATTTTTTTGAATCACTATAGTCATCAAGTGATCTTGCAAATATGAACCTACACACAAACTTGATAGATATTGAGTATTTGTCATAATCAAAATCGGGTATGACCTATAAGGTCAACAGTTTCTCCAAAAGATATTTTTCTAGAAAAGTTGTGGGAGAAACACTAGATCAACTCTCTAAAAAGATTTTTGAAGTCAAGAGTATAAGAGAGTGGATGCTTGCTTTTGATGAAATAAAAGCCCAATAGAATATCTCTTCAAGAGTAATGAATTTGTAAATGAAGGGAGTGAAAGAAACTCAATACTCTCTTTAAAATATTTTTCAAAGAAATGAAAGAGAGAGAGTATAATGCTTGCTAATATGTAGGATGAGATAAATAAAGCACAAAATATTTTGAGAGAATATTTAAGATGATCAAAAGCTATTAAATGAGTTTATGAATGAGCTATATATAGAGTCTCTCAAAATACGACCATTAAGGACACATTGGGCATTTTTAAATTTGCTTAAAAAAAATTAATGACCTTTTACCGCTTAAAAATTGCCCAACTCGAGATGTCCAATCGACTTGGGAAGGTGTTGGCCGACTGGCCTTAAGCTATTTTCAAAAACCTGTGAGGTCCAATAGACTGGTCAAAGGGTTAGTTGGCTGGCCTTGGGCGATTTTCCAAATCACTGAGAAACGGTTTGCTAGCGTGATGATCCAATCGGCTGGGCTTTGAAGGCTAGTCGATTAGGGTTCATATGCATTAAAATAGGTCGGTCATCTAGGGCATACAAATTTGGTCGAAATGAACTGGCCTAATAAACTGGTCGGTCAACTGAGGCTGTAAATCATCAAGGGGTCGATGGACTGGGCCTTTTCTAACTAAGCATTTCAAGCCTTTTTTTTTCTTTACTGGCTGGTCTATTGGGGCTATAATGCTTGTAATGGGCCGGTCAATTGGGCTTAATGAAAAGTTGATTTTTTTTAGCCCACTTTTTGACCTTAAAAATGATTTAAACTTTTAGTATGCTTTTAGTTTTTATGAAAAATATTTTTTGATGAAAGGTTAGGTCCCCTAAGGTCTGTCTATGGTCATGTTTGAGCTTAGCATCATACCATACAAGATATGCAATATTACAGACAAATCTAAATGCATTACATATAAAAACATGTCTTCATTTCTTTTGCTCTTCAATTTTGCATGGAGTACGCTGGATGATATGTTCTTTAAGTCCCTTAGGCTTCCATTTTTCTTTTCCCCTTGTGTGCGTGCTTTTTTATAAACCTTCTTAAGTACTAAACGCACACATGAGATACAAGTGCTTTGTTAGCATCAAAACAAGGATCAAACTCAAAAAGTCAACAGACCAATCTAAAATCATTTACAATTTCATAAGAGAAAAGGAAAACTTTGATAAATTGGTTCGATCGCAAAAAATTTCTTTAGACAAGGAGGACATAGGATTCAATGGAGTTGAAAACAAGAAGAAAAAAAACCTCTATATGGGGTATTTTTTTAAAAAAACTTCTAAATACTACCCTAGCATGTTGACCGTATAGGTCGCACCCAATTTTGATAATGACAATGTTGATATTTGATGTTTGTAAAGTACTTGTGCAGGTTCAAATCAAACTTCCTTGATGGCACTTGAAGAAACAAGAAGACCATGAAGTTTTGAAATTTACATTGTAATATATTAGTCATTTATGTAATAAGGTCTGTAATAGTAATCTAGGATGTGATTGTATGCTTATCACATGCACATCATGCACACAGGATATAGCATAAGCTCAATGAGACCATAGCAAAGACACTAAACTCTAACACTCACACACATAGCATAAAATATATGAGTGTGTTATAATTGTGCTTAAAATTGTCAAATCTAAGCAAGTTAAGAGGAGTCGGGCGACCGAACCTTTGGGGTATAAAACTCCTTGGGCACCCAAACTTTGAAAGTCAAGAATGTTGACCGGCCCTTGGGTGACCGAACCTCAAATACACACACCTTCTTCGGGCGACCAAACCCTTCAAAAGGGACTGTTCACCAACTTGGGCACCCTACGATTTTAGTTCATATGTATCCCGAGGCGACCGAATTCCTAACTTCGGGCCACCGAAAGTATAACCGGGCACCCGAAGTCACGAAGCTTGGCTACTGATTTTGTTTCGGGCTGCCGAACATTTATCCGTGCGACCGAACTTGATTGAAGAACCTTTTAACTGTCTTATCGAGTGACCGAACCAAGGTTCAGCCACTCGAACCTCGCCCGGTTAAAATTATTTTACCCACGGTAAAACAGGGTTATTTCAAGCTAATTGAATTTTAATCCTTTGAGACTTTTTTAATAATACCCATCCTGTCCCAAACGGTTATATTTTTTCACCTGGTTATAAATATGTTCTCATTTGCATGATTAGGAGGTGATTAAGAAAAAGTGATTAGCAAAATACTCTCTCTATCTTGAAAAACCTTTCTTTGTCCAAAAACTCTCAAACTTGCCTCCTTTGATAAAGTTTGAGATTGTGAGAGTTTTTCGTGTGTTATTGTGATTGTTATACAGTTCTAGATTCTCCCATTTGTATGATTGTTATATATATATATATATATTTTCTTGGGGAGTTTTAGCCTAGGTTTAACCCACAGATTTCTTATTTATAAATCGAGTGTGGGATTAAACCAAGGAAGCTTAGGATATTTGCATTTCATTGCAAGTGTCCAATAGCTTTGCTTTTGGTGTGCAAAGATTTTCTAACAAGCAAGCATCTTTTTCAAACTAGCTCTGTGCTCATTTCAATGAAGAAAATAATTTAGAAACTAGTTTGATTATCTGTATAATATACTTGGAATTTTAATGTATTTTTTGAAATATCTTATTTAGATTCCAAGTCATTGCTTATGTCGATTATTCTAGAGCATCATACTGATTGTATTGTGTTGAATACTCTTGAGCTTCATATTGACTACACTGTGTTGAGTATTGATAGAACAAACCTTGCATCACTGAGCTTACACTATATTCTTGCTTTTGATGCATATGTGATTAAGCGTATTATTTGGGTACAAATCTGCTTTACGTGAAAGCACTACTTCATTATACCATTTGATTGTAAATCTGAGTTATTCCAGGCGGGGCTTGAGGGGGCGGTAATCCAGCCCGGTAAGGATTGGTGTAAAGGTTGAGGTCAGCCCTGTGCTAATTGACCTGGTTTGTATAGGTGCCGCTCCACCTGGTTAAGTGAGCAAATGATAGTGATAATCCTTGTACTTGTTAGCCAAGGCGGGGACGTAGGCAATTGGCCGAGCCTCGATAACATTTCTGTGTCACTCTTACTTTATTGTTCTTCTGGTGCATGTGCTATTAATTAAGTTGCTTCATTTAATTCCTGTTATGTTTATATTGCTTACCCTAGATTGACCATAGAGTTGTGAACATACTATTAGGAGGAATACCTAGGTTAAATTTATAAAAATACCAATTCACACCCCCCCTCTTGGGATCACGGTAAAACTAACATAGCACCTCCTCAACTAATGCATATTCACTCCACATGTTTCCTGTGTAATGAGAAGGGACACATAAAATTTGAATGTCCGTTTAAAAGGAAAAATGTTAAAACCAAAAAGGTGTGGAGAGTCAAAAATACCTCTAAAACAAACCTAAAAGGACCTAAAAAGATTTGGGTACCTAAAGTAACTTCTTAAATCCTTTTATAGATATGTTTTAGGTCCACTCCATCAAAAGACAAGTGGTACTTGGATAGTGGATGCTCAAGACATATGATTGGAGACAAGTCCAAATTCACATCATTGACACTAAAGTAAGGTGGACATGTCACTTTCAGAGATAATGTTAAAGGTAGAATTATCGACATCGGCAAAGTCAGTAAGGAACCCTCCTTAATAATTGATAATGTACTATTGGTTGAAGGGTTAAAGCATAATCTGCTAAGCATTAGCCAATTGAGTGATAAAGACTTTGACATAACATTTAAAAAAGACAAATGCATAGTTGAACATACTAAAAAGCATGAAATATTGTTTATTGCAAACCGAGTTGAGAACATATACTATATAAAATCTGAAAACCTAGTATCTCAAGAAGTTAAATGTTTCATAGTCTTAAATGAATCTAGTTGGCTATGGCATAGGAGACTAGGACACGCTAGCATGGATTTCTTATCCAAGTTAGCTAGAAAGAACTTAGTTAAGGGTTTACCCAACACAAAGTTTGTAAAATACAAAGTTTGTGATGCTTGCCAACTTAGTAAGCAAACCAAGACAAGCTTTAAGATGAAGCAACAAATCTCCACTGGAAGGCCACTATAACTAATCCACTTAGACTTATTTGGCCCCACTTAAACACAAAGCCTAGGAGGAAAGAGGTACACGTTCGTCATAGTTGATGACTACTCCAGATTTACCTGGGTATTTTTCTTATCCTCCAAGGATGAAGTGCGTAAAATGCTAACCAACCTGTGTAAGAGGCTTCAAAATGAGAAAGGGAATGGTGTTTTACATATTAGAAGTGATAAAGGTGAAGAGTTCAAAAATAAAGATGTTGAAAATTTTTGTGACGAAAATGGAATTTCTCACAACTTTTCAGCACCATGTACACCTCAACAAAATGGAGTTGTTTAACGGAAGAATAAATCACTACAGGAAATGGCTAGGACTATGCTAAATGAGCATAACTTGCCTAAATACTTTTGGGCTAAAGCGGTGAACACCGCTTGTTATGTGATGAATAGAGTGTCCATTAAGGCTAGACTAGATAAAACCCCTTATGAATTTTGGAAAGGTAAAAGACCCAACATCTCACACTTTCATGTATTTGGATGTACGTGTTTTGTCTTAAATGATAAAGGGAACCTAGGAAAATTTGATGTTAAGTCAGATAAAGGAATCTTCCTAGGATATGCAGTAAATAGTGAAGCTTTTAGAGTCTACAATAAGAGAACCATATTCGTTTTAGAATCCATACATCTAGCATTTGATGAAGCTAATCCATTCTCTTCTAAACCGACTGATGTTGATGATTTATACGTAAAGAAAAGTTTAGAAGATCTAGCAATTCATGAAATCAAGGACGAGAGCAATGAAACCCAAGCACCATCTAATGATGACTCTCTAGAATAGTTTGAATTTCCTAAAGAAATGAAATTCTCGAAGAATCACCCTAAGGCCCAAATCATAGGTAAACCATCACGAGGGGTGTCCACTAGATCGTCATTAAAGAACCTATGTAATCATTATGCATTCCTATCTCAAGAGGAACCTAAGAATATTAATGAAGTAATGAATGATGATTCATGGGTAGTAGCTATGCAAGAAGAATTGAATCAGTTTGAAAGGAATAAAGTTTGGAAGTTAGTTCCTAAACCCTTTGATTATTTGGTAATTGGAACTAAGTGGGTCTATAGGAATAAAAAGGATGAACACGTAATTGTAGTCAGTAATAGGGCTAGATTAGTAGCTCAAGGTTACAATCAAGAAGAATGTATTGATTATGATGAAACCTTTGCTCTCATAGCTAGAATGGAAGAAATTTGTATGCTACTAGCCTATACATTGCATAAAAACTTCAAACTCTATTAAATGGATGTGAAAAGTATATTCTTAAATGGGTATATCAATGAAGAAGTGTATGTAGCACAATCCCCTAGATTTGAAGACTTCCATTTTATAAATCACGTGTTTAGACTAACAAAAGCCCTATATGGATTAAAACAAGCTTCTAGAGCTTGGTATGAAGGGTTAAGCGGCTTCTTGTTAGAAAATGGTTTCACGAGAGGTAAAATGGATAGTACCTTGTTTATAAAATCTAAGACTGATGATATGCTTATCATCCAAATCTATGTTTATGATATCATATTTGGTGCTACTAAAGAGGACTTATGAAAATAATTTGCTACATGCATGCATGATGAGTTCGAAATGAGCATGATGGGTGAATTAACATATTTCCTTGGTCTTCAAATCAAACAAGCCAATAATGGAACATTCATAAATCAATCAATATACATAAAGGACTTGCTCAAGAAATTTGATATTAAAGGTGGCAAGTCATTGGGTACCCCGATGAGCACTTCTATCAGCTTAGATAAAGGTGAGTAAGGAAAACTAGTAGATGTCTAGTACTACCAAGGCATGATTGGTAGTTTACTCTACTCGACAGCCAGTAGACCTGACATTATGTTCATTTTCTGCATGTGTGCTAGATTTCAAGCAACACTTAAAGAACCTCATCAAATAGCTATGAATATAATTTTAAGTTATTTGATATGTACTATAGACTTAGGTTTATGGTATCCTAAAGATACATCATTTGAAATGATCAGCTATTCAGATGCGGATTATGTTGGATGTAAAATAGACCGAAAGAGTACAAGTGGTACATGCCACTTCTTAGGACGATATCTGGTATCTAGGTTTTCTAAGAAACAGAATTTTGTGGCATTATCCACTACTGAGGCTGAGAACGTTACAGTAGGTAGTTGTTGTGCACAAGCGTTGTTTATGAAACAACAACTAAAGGATTTTAATTTAGAATATGTGGTTGTGCCCATTAAGTGTGATAACACCAGTGCCATAAACATATCCTAAAATACTATATCCCATTTAAGGACTAAACATATTGACGTAAGACATCATTTCCTTAGAGATCACGTGCAAAAGGAGGATAACATTCTTGAATTCGTAAACACAGATGAACAATGGGAAAATATTTTCAGAAAACCTCTTCAAGAGGACCGTTTCATCTCAATACAACGAGAATTAGGTTTATTGCATAATAGAGAAGTGATTTGAGAGGAAGTCATTAAATTAAGTGTTTGGGTTAAAAGTTCAATTTTGTCAAAATTTCAAGACTTCAGGCAACTAACCCTCACTCTCAGTCGACTAAACAACTACTAACTTGTGAGTTTTTAAAACCCAAACAGTTTAGGCGACTGAACGCTTAAGGTTAGGCGCTTGAACCGCTCAGGTATATAAACTTCCTTTTCACGAGAAACCTATTTTTTAGCAACCTCAGACACCTGAATCGTATTCTCCTCTCCCCTAAAGCTTTGTCTTCACTCTTTGGAGTTCTCCCACTCATATTCAGCCATTAAATCTCCATTAAAACTTTAAATCTAGTTTCCTTCACTTTGTTTAATAGATTTAACCGAACCATTTTCTCCTAAATCGTGCCTAGAACGAAGTCTAGGGCAAACCAAAGCTCAACCTCAGGGAAGGATGATTGTGATACTATTCAGAGGTGGCTCGTCTCTCTTGCGATAAGGAGGATGTACAACGAGTGTATAAGATCTATGGAACCAATCCTTGGTAAGATCTTAGATATATCATTTATGTAAAAGTGTTTTCCCAACATACTTTATATGTTTAATGAATTTGGTTAAATTTTTTTATGCAAACTTGGAAAGGGGAGAAAACATGTATACCACCATTGTCATGGACAAAGTGTTTGCACTCACCCAACAGACCATTGCAACCAGATTTAGGATTCGAGTTGGTGAGTTTGAATATCATAATTTAGGACAATCCTGGATTATGGAATAGGACTTTACCCCACATGAATTTTTACCTTTAATCATGACTGAGCAACCTATCCATTTTGACCACCCTCCTTTGTATAGGCAACTTAACCTTAAGGCTAAAATAATCCATCTCTTTATTACATATAACATTCTACCTAGGGTTGGGTCTCATGACCATCTCTCCTATTTAGATTGTTTTGTCATGTGGTGTTTATACAAAGAAAAAATGCCTAGATCTTCCTACCTTAATCTTAAAATGGATGATCTCAAAAGAGGAAACGAGGTGGGTTATTCTTCCCTATGGAGGAATTCAGAACCTCATATTTGATCATCTTAGGGTTGCAAACTCGTCTACCCTATTCATCAGAAGCACATCATATGAAAAATTTTCATCTACTACTATAAAACTCATGGGATACTCATTTGAGGGAGTATTGGGTTGGATAACGATGCCAAATAGAGCTCCTCAAGGCAATGTAGGATTACAGGGAGATCGAGATCTTGGTCAAGATTCACATCAAGATGCACCACCTGCTCTAGTAGTTCTAGATACTGATGCTCCTTTATGGTTCATGGATTATCGTCGACATATGGACTCATAGCTGAGTGTGTTTCTTGGCGATATGGATACAAAGTATAATGCACTCCAGTCCAATTTGGCTTCGTTCGATCATAGGCTCACACGTATTGAGAGCCATATGGACAGTTCTTCCTTTTTGAAAGGAAAGGTTTATGTGGAGGCAAGCTCACACAAGGATGACGATGATGATGATGAGGAGGAGGATACATCTCCTGGTGGTGATGATCTTGATGAGGATTAGTTGTTTGGTTGAATTTATTTGATGCAAACAATTTGGGTTGTAATATTGTGATACTTGATCTTTTCTTTGTTTCTTTAAACTCTTAGTAATTTTCTTATCCTTATGCTATTTTCTCTTGCTTACTATGTTAAGAACTTTGAGCAATGCTTGCTAGAAAAGGATTATATTGATTGACAATTGCATGCTGACTATTGGACCTATTGCTTGTGAACTGCATTCTAAATTTTCTATTGTATTCCTTTTTGTTGATGTCAAAAGTGGGAGAAGTTATAGCAAAATGAGAATGAGAAGGTAATGTTATGCTGATTGAATGATGATATGATTAAGTATAATGATAGCAGAATAATATGATTCAATGTGCTGAATGTTAAATTTGCTGAATATCTAAATTTGCTTGATGTTAAAGTTGCTTACATATTTCTTGTGCTGAATATTGATTAAATATTGCTTAAGGGAATATGATATTAAAGGTGAGAGATGCATAGGGTGAGATACATATTATTTGATGAGAATTATAGAGAGATACATGAGATCCATGTGGATAGATATATACTATTTGCAGAAGTTATATTGAAAGTTTTGTTGAAATTTTTAAACTAGCTTTGTTGATAAACCATTAAGAGTAAACTATGTTATGCTGCTTTGATATATATTGAAAGTAAGCTATGATTATGCTTATAAGCTAACTTGATGAATCTACTTGCAAGATGAGCTTATTATTTATGTAATGACTTGTTAAGGAAATTTTTTTTTTCTAAAAAGGAGAAACACAAAATCACGGTTAAGCTTGAACACGTATGTGTATATTGATCATGTTTTTGTGTTTCATACTTATTGTGAGGGAGAGCCTTATCAAGGCTACCTAATTTTAATTCTTATTTGTCATCATAAAAAGGGAGAGATTGCTAGCCTAACAAGGCTTAATCTCATTTTGATAATAACAAATTAAGGATACTAATTGTGCTTTCAAGATTAAATTTCAGGAATTATGTGTTTCACAAGGTACAATGGTTACACTTGGCAAAGATTGAATGAAGCCTAACTTAAAGTTACTAGTTATGAAGAATACAAGTTTACTAAAGCATTGATCAAGCTTGCAAGATGTTAATGCGATACAACATGAAGACTTAGGATTTAAATGTATTTAATTTTTCTTAGAGTCTCATGTAAATACTTTTAAAACTTCAATTTTGTGACTGAAACTCTTAGGAAGTAATATTGGACTTTGAGACCTTCTTTAGAATATGGAAGATATTTTCATAAAGTCCAAAATACTTTTCAAAGTAAATACAAACAAGTTTTAGATTCAAAATATAAAAACACTAAGTTGCATAGTGTTTGGGCCACTGAGGCTTAGTGCTCAGGCAACTGAATTGCCACCACCAGTGTAGACAAAATTATGACTTTAGTTTAGGCAACTGACCTCATGAGTTCAGGCGACTGAAATGCTACTGCCAGTTCTAGAGCGCTTATTTTAAATGGTTCAGGCGACTGAATGTATGGTCCTAACGACTGAAGTCTATGTTTTAAACTTTCTAACGATGCTGATTTCTTTCCAAAATTGAAAGACATGGTTTCCAAACTTGGGGAAAATGGTAAGAATTTTTCCAACTCTATATAAAGATGATCATTTACGCATTAAGGCATCCAATACATTCGAATACTCATTGTTATACTCTTTGATTTATACTCGAAAAGTTGTTGTGCTTATACTTTTGAGCCCTAATTGAATTCTAATTCAATTCTCTGAAATTCTCATACTACAATCAGAATACCTTCCAAATCTTTCTGAGCTTCGATTGTATATTGTTGTTTTGAGTATATAGTGTTTATTATTGTACAAAATTTGCTCTGCTGTGAGAGTATTCAACTTGTACGAACGAATTGATTTGTTGTTTTTGCAATTTGACGACTCAAGGATGGAGTTGTTGCCTAGCGAGAGGATGTTCTCGTTAGAGAGGGGTCTCCACCTTCCAAAGGAGAGAGACTTCTCCACCTATTGAACGATGTGGGTAAAGTAAAATCCTCACAACAAGTTGCTTGGGGTAAGGACGTAGGCGGTAAGCTGAACCTTGTAAAAAATCATGTGTTCAATCTTCCTTCCCTATCTCTTTAAATTTTGCACTTATAAACTGTTGTATATGTTTTTAATTTATTGGGAAATTATATTGAACATTGAGTGTGGATTTGGATCACATTGAATAAGTTTATTGGTTTGTTAACGATTTGTGTGGTTTAAGTTTCTAGTTGAAATTTAGACAAGTGGTGAAACTCTGAATTCATTTTTGGTTGTTTGAGGTAAAGCTATCGTGGTTGGTTGATTATTCAAGCATAAGAAATTAACTAGCCTAAGTTGTATTATTGAATTTTGTCTTAATTACATACTTGATCATTGTTGAATTCATGGTTGATTTTTGAACTTGTTGGGAGCAAAATTCAGATTATTTTTTTTAATTTTCTATATATATCTAGGGTTGTCTATTGGTATAGTACCGTTCGTTCCTTAGTTAATTGAGATTGTGATTGATATTGGTGGCTCGGGTGTAGAGTCAAGGGGGGGGTGAATGGAATCTTTTGCAGATTATCGGCTTTCTCTACAAAATAAAATTCTGGACAAGATTCAAGCAATTATATCATAATATATCGAATGTAAGTCAAGCACAAGACATAAAATAAAGATTATAAGGTAAAGAAGCTTAGCACCGGAGTTTTTATGTGATTCGGCACCAAGCCTACGTCCATGCCTTAAGACCAACTCAAGGATTTCATTATAAACTCTTTCACCAGCGAAGAAGCCTTACACTTGGGAACAAATCCCTACACTCGGGAATAAAATCCCTACCGCGCTCACCAAGAGCTGCAAGGTTTACCAAGAAGCCTTGCAAAGTGGTTCACCAAGAACCTTCACCAATTGGTTCAGAAAGAACCTTTACAACAAGAAGATAATTTACAAAATGATGATCATCAAATGAGCTGATTGCAAATACAAAACAAACCTCACACTATTCTCTCAAGGAATGATTCACACAAGATTAGAGAGCAAGAAAGAATGAGCACTTATGAATATGAACTAAGATGCAAAGTGTTTAGGATTGATGTTCAAGATATGTTTTTCACTAAAAATGTGTAAACCCTCAAAAACTTGTTTAATCAAGTCTATGGACTTGTATTTATAGCAAAAAATGGGCTACTAGTCGTTTTATGACCATTGGGATGATATATTATATGTTTAAATTGAAAACTAGCCATTTATAGCTATTGGAGATCGAATCCCAAAGCCAATCATCGACTATTTGACCTCATTCGTCAACTATTAACACCCATTCGTTGACTAATTGCTCCCATTCGTCGACTATTAGCATTCTGTTTGAATTCATCGAGAAATTACCTCAAATCATTGACGAATACCCCAAATTAGAAGAAGTCATCAACATGAAAGTTGTGAGAATTTTTCTTAACTTTTCATAAATACCAAGGTCGTCCTTTTTGAACTTTTCTAGGAAAAGTTATGCCCCAAATACCATAGGGTATTCAAGAAATTTGATAGATGCATAACTAAGG
The DNA here is from genome assembly GCF_029873635.1 of Malania oleifera. Classification (NCBI taxonomy): domain Eukaryota; kingdom Viridiplantae; phylum Streptophyta; class Magnoliopsida; order Santalales; family Ximeniaceae; genus Malania; species Malania oleifera. Next base: position 42,286,825 of record NC_080425.1, read on the forward strand.
TTTTAAACCTAACCAGGACCAAGTTTGTAAAAGATTATAACACTAATATGATTTAAAACTTGTCCTTATGAAAATATACTTGATTTAATTGAATCTTTAGGTACATAAAAATAGTTTTGACTCAACCGGGACCAAGTATATTAAAGTTCACAATACTAAGACCACTTAGCACTTGTCCCATGTTAATCAAAGTTGAGTATAAGATATGATAGGAATGGTATATTCCCAAGAGGGGGGGTGAATTGGGTATTTAAAAATTCTAGGTCAATTTACCCCTATTTTAAAATCCACAAGTAGTATTACACAACCTATGAACTTTCTATACAATCTCAAATCCCACAAATATTTAAATCATGCATGTAAAGCAATCAATGCAATAAATGATCAAATATACATGTACATAAATTAAAGTGGTGGAAATTAAATAGAGTATGGAAGAGAAGGCAGACACAACATTTTTATCGAGATTTGGTCAATCCTGCCTACGCCCCTGCCTTGGGCAAACCACCCAAGGATTCCACTACCTTGCTCACTTAACCCAGTGGAGCGACCCCGTTTACAATTCTCCTTACAGGACGGAGTCTCCCTAGCTCACTTACCGGGTGAAGTCAAACTGTTTCTACTTACAGAGCGGCGTCTCCCTAGCTCACTTACCAGATGAAGCCAAACTATTTCTCCTTATAGGACGGAGTCTCCCCAGCTCACTTACCGGGTGAAACCAAACCGTTTCTCCTTACATGGCGGTGTCTCCCTAGCTCACTTACCGAGTGGAGCCAAACTGTTACACCTTACAGGATGGTGCCCTCCTAGCTCCCTTAACTGGACGGAGCCAAACCAGTTCTAGATATGAAAATTTTTGTACGAATAAGATGCTTCTGAAATAAGCAAAGATGTATAATATGAAGACCAATGCACTTTTATATGATATGAAATAATGCTTAATAGAATATGGTAATTTTCTCAATGAAACTTTTGGAATCTTTGAATAAAATGTATACGATGAATATTTCAAAGATTCAACCCCAAATGATTTCTTCCAAAAAGATATTCAAAAACTTTTTCAAAGGAAGCTAGGGTTTTTGCTCAAAATTATTTTTGCAATAAAGACTAGTGAGCTTTTGAATTTTGCAGTGGATGTGCACAAAGATTCACAAGTTAGATAAAGTTTCTCCAAAAAATATTTATTAAGAAAAATATGTGGAAAAACTCAAGCCTTACTCTCTAGAAATGATTTTCAAAGTGAAGGATTAAAATGAGAGTAAATGCTTTGGATGAAGAAATAAATACCCCAAAATAAATGCTCCTTTCAACAATCCCTAAAAAACAATTGATTTGCAAATAAGAGAGTGAAAGAAAATCAAATGCTCTCTTTAAAATTTTTTTTTCAAAGGAATGAGTATAAGAGAGTATAAATTATTGCTTGCTTTTAAAAAATAAAGCTTAAAATATTTTGGAGGATTTTCAAGATAATCAATAAATTAGAAATTAATTATAAGAGGGGTATTTATAGACTTCTTTCAAAATATGACCGTTAGGGACCTATTGGGCATTAATTAATTTGTTTATTTCAAAATTAATGACCTTTTTGCACTGAAAAATTTGGCATGCCGAGGATTCGACTGCCTACGTCCCCACCTCAAGCTCACAAGCAAGAGGATTCCGCTAATGCTCGCTTACCGGGTGGAGCGACACCGAATACAACACCTTTTCCTTACAAGGCAAGGGAAACTCCAGGTCATATTAATAGGGCTGACCCCAACCTTTACAAGCAATCCTTATGGACTAGATCAACACCCCCTTAGGAGCAATCCTTATGGGTTAGATCAACACCCCCTCAGGCCACGCCTGAATACAATAGATAAGAAATACAATTTTTTTGTACAATATCAATGCTTCTCCAATAAGCAAGTATATACCAATATAATCAATGCACTTCAATATGATAGGATTTATAAGCTCAATGAAGTTTAATATAACTACTCTAAAGATAATGTCAATATATCTAGTAATATGTGAGAGTGTGTTGTGAATGAATCTTTGAGTCAAGATATGTATGAATGTATCAATCACAAGTTGCAAACTCAAAGATCTCAAGAGCACAAGCAAATATCTCAAAAATAATTTTTCAAATAAGTATGAGAGATATTCAGATTTAGCTTGTTAAAAGTGTTTTTCACAATATCACAGTACATGCCCTTGAATCTTGCAACAAGAATGCAAGACTTATAAGCCCTAGAGAATTTTCCCAAAGAAGACTTATGAATTAAATCACAAGGGAAAAATCAAGCTTACTCTCAATAAAAGTCAATCTCAATCAAAGAATGTGAGAGTGCAAGCTTATAGTAGCAATATGGATGATCTCAAGAGATTCTCACCAAAGGAATTTTTGCAAGAGGAATGTGTAAGAGTGGAGTTTTTAAGCTTGTAAGGGAAAAAAGTGAGTGTTTGGAAATTCAGAGGATATTTGCTAATTGTGTTTGCTAATCTGACGCTAGTCAGAACAAATGAAGGAATATATATAGACACTCCAAAAATTATAACCGTTTGGGACTCAATGGGTATTTTTGAAAATGTTATATTAGGTTTAATAAAAAATAACCCAGTTTAGCCCCGGTAAAAATCTCGCCAACCCTAAAGGTTCGGTCAACCATATTCAAGGTTTGTTTGACCATATTACTAAGTTCGGTCGACCGTGGTAATTTTGAACTAGGGTTTTGGTCGACCGTCTCAGGGCGATTTTGAACCCCTTCGTGGGTTCAATTGACTGAAGCTAAGGTTTGGTTGACCGCTCATGTGGTTCGGTCGACCGATGCCAAAATGAACTGCATATTTGGTCGGTCGAACAGTTGGGGGTCAGACACGTATAAGTTCGGTCGACTTAGGACAATACGTTCATTTTAGAACAGTTGACCGCACGAAGTCAAAATGTTGACTTTCGAATGGTTTGGTCGATCGTGGCATTTATACCGCCACAGGTTCGGTCGACCGTGGCTAAGTCTTTTCAGCCAACAAAGGTTCGGTCAACCCATCTGAGTATAACTAGGTGGGTTCGGTTGACTGAGGCCCTTTCAAAGATTATTTTAGGTCCTAATTTTTATTAGAATTCACCCCTGTTACTAGTGGTATAACTTTTAAGTTAAAGGGGATTTTTCATGAAGTGTTTATGAGAACCTAAAGTCAATCTATGGTCATTGAGCTTATTAACCCTATTTTTCATGCAATGCATTAATTATTACAGATCATATTACAGACCCAAATGAATTAAACAACAAATACAAATGAAAATATTTGGTCTTCACTTCCTTTACTTCTCCAAACTCCACCATATAATGTGAGCATTGAGTTCTTTATGACCTTGTTTGAATCTTTGTCATTTCGTGCTAAGAATGGTCCTGCACACAAACTTAGGGCACAAGTAAAATACAAAGATATTTGTCATTATCAAAACGGGATATGACCTATAAGGTCAACATAGAGGCTGATGCCGCCTGAAGACAGAACTACCGAGAGCCTCTACTAAATGCTCGACCAGAGAGACCATTATGGGTGATAGAGTCAAGTTCTTGAGATTTCCTAAAATTCGAGATCTTTCAAGTCTCAACCATCTACTCGACCAACATAACTCGACTGTGCAACTATGTCGAGAAGAGCTAAATTCAAAATCCTGCTTTCCCGGGAGCTCCGACCAGGGCGCAATCGAGTAAGAACATGGATGCAACTTGGTCGAAATTGAAGATCTACATCACAAGATACTTGTTGAAGTTGCCATTTTTGAATTCCAAATCTTGTAAACCTTAATGGGTATATATAGTAGCTTCAACAATGAGCTTAGGGTTCCTTTTTGGCCTCTCTTAGGTTAGTGACAGACCTAAGACGTCATTGAGAACCATTGTAGATTAGTTAGAGTAGATTTCAATACTTGTTCTAGTTTGTACAAGATGTGTTCAATGGCCCGTGACAACCGGCGAGGCTCTTGTGTTTTTTGTGTCTATTAAAGGATCATTCAGTTGTACCTCTAGTGGTTAGTGACAGACGATTCGAATACAAAGGATTGATCTTTTTACATGCTTTCTCTTTACTGCTTTCATCTTTACATGCTTTCATTTAATCGCTTTGCTTTACTGCTTTCCTTTACAATTTGATTGTGATGAATACCTAGTAGATAGGATAACACTTCTACAACTTCAATCAGGTACACATATTAGACTACAGTCTCTCACAAATTTTCTCGTGATCATTGTGATAGAGTATACTCTGGCTCTTGACCATGCTCCAGACGGTTGGTGCACCCTTGCTACCCTATGCCATCTAATAGCTCCTTGGACTGTTTAGCCGGGTTCCAATTAGTTTAATGCTGTAAAATCACTGAAATTAGATTACGCACATGACATCCTAGGTTAGATTTGTGATTGAGCACTGTTTTGTAGGAGTAGAGTTAAGTTAGACTTGCTTTCATTTACATGCTTTCAAGTAGCTGATAGAACACACCTTGAAAAATACCATCTTTTTACTTTTCTTTTGCACAAGGCTACAATAAATTAATTTGGAAGTGGCTCGATAACTGCGTTTTATGTTCCTAAGGATCGACACCCAACTTCCTCACTTTTTATTGAACTTGGGATTGTTAGGTACTACAAATATTATTTTTGGTAGTTAAGGACCCAAACCTTGGTGAGCCTACCAATAGCCACCAAGGCTAACAATCTCCCCCTTTTTTATGATGTCTAACCTATTAAGAATTTACTTAATCTTTGCATTTGAGTTTGACTTACCTTAACTTATTATGCAACGATAAGTTTACCTAAAACCACTAATGAGTTGTTATCATCAAAACAAAACAATCAAGCTTATGTAGCCACCAAGGCTAACGAATTTATTTTAAAACATTTAAAATAAGCCAAATTTCTGCATAATAATTTTTAAAATACTCAATTCACTCCCCTCCTAGGATTACACCATTACTTTCACTATGAATTTCTAGCATTAGATTTGAATTTGGGTAGATTTGCACAAAATTCAATGCAATTTTGCATTATAGTTTTTTTTTTAATTCACACAAATCCAAATGCATGGTCTCTCCTAAAAATGGAATTAAAAGACTCAAATGAATTTACCTATTTTATTTTAGAATATATCTTTTATTAGAATTTATAATACCTCAATTTTAATTTTATTTTTCAATTTGTAAGTTCAAACATTGACTTACTAATTAATTGAATTGACCAAAAACATTCGATAAAAAAACCTCTATCAAACTAAACCAAATTATTCCAAATACCGAATTGTTAACTACCAAAAATATAATTTGATTAAATTGGTAATCAAATTTTACCAAATATAATTCACTTCAAATTGGATTATGATAGACATACTTATAACTGGTGTTTGGGCATTCTTACTTCCAAATGAATTAACAAACTTTGCATTACTTCAACATCCATTATTTTTTATCTATAACTCATCTTCTAAAATTTATATTATTTATTTTTCAAATGATATGATACACTTTACTATAATTTTTAAAAGACAATTGAGGAATTTATCTATTTTATTTTGAAATATACCTTTTATTTAGAATTTATAATATCATAACTTTAATTTTATTTTTTAATAATTATATTCAAATCTTGACCTACTAATTAAGTGAATTAACTAAAAAATTTTAGTAAAAATAAAAAACTCTACCGACCAAACCAAATTCTTCCAAACATTGAATTGCTAGTCAATAAAAATATAATTTAATTAAAGTAGTCAACTAAATTTAACTAGATATAATTTACTTCAAATTGAATAATGAAAAATGTACTAATGGTTGACGTGCCTATTTGATGGATTAACAAAACTTTATATTATATTATATTATATTATATATATATATTGTAGAGACCCAAATTTTTACCAGATCATTTTAATTATGAAATAAGGGTTCTGAATTGAGTTAAGTCAAGATTTTAAAGGTTGGGGTTGTACATTATTTATGGACTATTCTTAATCTCCTAAGTTAATTGGTTTGTAATTAATTTATTTAGCCATTCATAAGTGTCCTTAACCGGTTATTTCAGGAAACTTAAGTGAGATTAGGAATTTTCAAAATCATTTGTCAGAATCGGTTGATTAATTGAACTTTTTAAATCTTGTTGTTTCATACACAAGCAAGGGTCAGACGTGCATAATAAATTGAAATATTTTATTAAGTGGGCACGTGCCCAAGTTAGGAGATACAATGAAATACACGGAGTGCTGAAATTTAAATAATATGCAAAGGAAATACAAAGGAAGTACAGGGAGATGTTGAAATACAGGGAAATAACGTACAATACATACATGAAAAATACAGAGAAATAGTGTGCATACAAAGGAAATATAGGGAAATAAAAAAGTCAAATCAAAATCTCTAGTTGAGCTCGCGGGCATATTCTAAAGCATCTTTGGACGTCCTGTCCACCAAATTAGAAAGAAAAATCAAAAAATTATGTTAAATTAAAATTCAAAATAAACATGCGCACAATAAAGAGATTGCAATTTGTTGAAATATCCCTTCATCTCTTTCTACCCAAATCTCCATTAATTGGAGAATGAACTAAATTGCAAGAAAAGGGGGAACAAATTTCTATTGGAACAAATATCTGCTAGAAGAAAAGCAATCAAGCACGAATTGGACCTTGCCTAGACTCCCTATTTGCAATCAAGCACTAATTGGACCTTGCCTAGACTCCCTATAAATAGGGAGTCTCACACACAGAGAAAAAGGGGGGGGGGGGGGACGAGAATTGAAAAATTAAAAGATACAATTGAGAGAAGGAGAGAAGGATAGTATTTGGAAAGCAAGGATGCACAGACCGAGGTAGAAAGAAGCTCTTGAAGCTTTCAAAATAGTAGAAACCTCGTAGGATTCTCAAAAGTAGGAACCAATTTCTCAAGAGGCACACCCACTGGGGCCAGACTACCAAAACTCAGGAGAATACACACAACATTGCATCTGTCCCATACTATTGACTTTTTGAGTCCTATCTCATTTTTAATAATAACAAATACAAGGTATTTAATGTTTGTCGAGTTTGTGTGCATGATCAAATTAGCAAAATCATATGGTGGCCCATGATGACTCAAAGGAAAAATGAAGACCCAAAGTGTTTTAGTTGTTGTAATTTATATTCAATTCATTGGGTCTGTAATAATTTTTTCAAGGTCTGTAATAATTGATGCATATCATGCATGTAGGGACTATAAGCTCAAGACCATAGATAGACCTTAGGGATCACCCTTCGATTGACCGATGCCAGGTTTTTTAGGCTAAGTTAAAAGGCCTAGACCTTAGGAAGGACTCTAGGACATTGCACATACACTTAGAATAAGTCTGCACCTTCAAATATGCAGTTAGGGGAACATATATTACTTAGGTCCTAAAGCAGTAAGGTTTCGGGCGACCAAACCTTGGCGGTGAAAATGCCTCGGTCAACTAAACCTAGGAAGTCAAAGTGTTCACTTGACTTTGGGAGACCAAACTTGTGCGATGAAAACGTCTCGGTCAACCGAACAGGTGAAAAGTCAAAATGTTGACTATGGCTCGGGCGACCGAACATTTTTGAACTAAACGTCCATGGTCAACCGAACACGAGACCTAACTTTTTCCAACAACTCAGGCGCCTAAATTTCATGTTCAAAATACCCTCGGGCGACCAAACTGCGGATAGTTTGGAAAATTGCCTTGTTCAACCACCCGAACCATTTTTTAGGCACCCTAAGTTCAAATTTTCCTTTTTCTCATGTGTTTATTTGGGCGACCGAACCTAGGGCTTTGTCAAACGAAACTCTTGGGCTAGTTTAATTTTTACCGCGGTTAATTGGGGTTAAATTGGGTTAATTTTCTTTAACTCATTTAAAACAAATTTAATAATTACCCTTGTGTCCCAACGGTATTAATTTTTATGCTTGTCTATATATAGGTCTTCATTTGCAAAATTAAGACAAGATTAGGGATTTAATTAGCTAAAATTTTCTCTGAATTTTTGAGAGCCCCTCTTCTTACTCAAAGCCAAAATGCTCCTTCTTTGATCATTCTTTTACAAAATTCATTTGAGTGAGAATATTTTAAATCATCCTACATTACTTTCTAAAGTTATAACTCTCATTGTGTTAATTGTGTGGTTGATTTATGATTGAGAGGTTAGCCAAAGTTCCCCCCTCCCCCCCCCCCTCTGGTTTAATTAATAAATCCTTGAGTGGGGAAAACTTTTAGCTAGTGAGTCTTTGCATCATTATTGCAAGACTCATTAAGCTTGTGTTTTGATTGTGCAAAAATTATTTTGATAAGATTATACTACAAATATCTCTTGTAGTAGATTTTTGAGAAAAATCATTTATGAGATATTTTTTATTACACTTTTTGGAGATCTTTGAAACCATACTTGTGATTGATATACTTTGGTTTATTGTTTCGAATATTTTTTGAAAATACACGTTTGCACTTGATTGCCTATTGACATTAGATTGAGTGTGATTACACTTTATTGGCATTGAGCTTATAGTTCATATCTATGTGGTGTGCATTGATTGATATCAGTACATATCTACTTATTGGAGAAGCATTTAAATTGTACACAAATTTGTATTTCATTGTTGTATTCCAGGCGTGGACTGAGGGGGTGTTGATCTAAATCGTAAGGATTGGTAGGGCCTTCTTCGCCTCATAAGGAGAGTGTGTAAAGGTTGAGGCCAGCCCTGGTAATTTGACCTAATTGTAACCGGTGCCACTCCACTTGTTAAGTGAGCATTAGTGGAATTGTTGGGCTTGTGAGCTGAGGCGGGAACATAGGTAGTATTGGCCGAAGCCCGATAACATTTCTTATGCTTGCTTTTAATTTTCGCAATTTAAATTTTTGCACTTGAATGTTTTTGATTTATTATTGTGAATGATTGGGTTTATAATTGCATAGACAAACCCTATGTTGCACAATACTGCTGATTTAGTTGAACCTAGGAGAAAAAATTTAAATACCCAATTCACCATCCCTCTTAGGAATACACCAAAGTCAACACATACACAGAAGCAAACCCCCTAGATGGTTACTCCAAGACTGACACTAAACAAACTCAAGGGGAGGGAAAAGATGGCCGGAGGAAACAGGGACAACAGGTAAACTTGGCTTCCTTTCCCTATTCTAAGCTACTTTAATACACTGTGGGTGCATATTTTGGTAGTAGTGACTCGAACCTTAGTCTAAACCAAAACCAAAATGTGAACTAGAAGCTTAACCAAACTATGAACCAGACTCCCTGAACCAACCTGTAAGAACCCAAACCGCGATAAGGGGTTTAAATAAATAAAAGAGGGGCAAAATTGAGAATATGGTAGATTTCGTCGACGAAGTTGAATTTCATCGATGAAGCCTTTGTTCTTCTCGTCGACGAAATGCAGAGACTCGGAAAAACTGGCAATCTCATATTCGTCGACGAGGCCACCAATTCATCGACGAAGTCAATGAAAGATTCGTCGACGAGAACACTATTTCGTCGACGAAATTGGGCCAGGTCAAAGGGGTATAAAAGGAAATTTCCATTACTTCTTCACTAAGTAAGAAAATCTCTCTCTCTCTCCCTCTAAAACTCTCCCTACTCTCTCTCTCTCTCTAGATTTCTTCGTCGATCATTGATGGAATCAAAAATTTGAAGTTACCACGAGGATCGTGGAAGGATTCTCTACAACTTCTACAGATCGGAATCTCGTTTCGGAGATTTTCGGGTTTCGGCGTAAAATTAGACTAAGGCTCAGTTTTTAATTCTGATCCGATAGTTTTGTAGGTATCAGTCTTGTGAGTATATTTTGTATTGTGATTTGTAGGTTTTGGAACTCGATTCGCTGTTTAGGGGCCTTGGAGTTCAGGATTTTCTTTTCGGGGAAAGGTAAGGGGAACTATGTTTATATTGGTTACTTTTGAAATCGAATTCTGTGGAACTGTGGTCCACGATCCTGTATGTGTTTTGGCTACTCATTTGGGGGGATCTAACTAGGAAAACTATGGGTTTTTCATTATTACAGTTTTGGGAAAAAGGGGGCGACGGGCTGAATTCTGGGTTTTGTTGAAAACCAAGTATATGTGTGATTTATACTGTGATATTGGGATGGTCATGCCTTGACTTGTTTAAACTATATTTGTTTAAAAAGTCATGATTTAGATTACCAAATGGGTGTGGTTTGTTTGGTTATATGAGCATGCATGTGTGTGTGATATGTTGAAATGCTAGTAGGAACTGGGTTCCGAAATTGTTCCAGGTACTGAGAGTGTCCGGCTCTATATCCGAGGGCATGTGTTTATCGCCTGCCACGTAGGCAAAAGTGTCCGGCTCTATATCTGAGGGCGTGAGCCTATGCCGACAGATCAGGCCGAAGGGTGTGGACCCACTAGTTTTGCGCCAGTACGATGCCATGGGAGTCGGGGACTAGCCATGTGCCGATGGCGCTGTGCTTCCCGGGTTGGCCGGGCCAACATCGGAATGTCGCGGACCGGTTTCGGGCCGAAGAGTGTGACGACATTATGGATTACTGATCATGTGTATGTGTGTGAGTGCGTGTATGCACTGTGGAAATTAGTACTGGAATGCATTTAACTGCGTGTATGTTGTATCATGATAACACTCAAATGCCACATACCGATATAACCTGTGTTCTTCCTTACTGAGAGTCTCACCCCTGCTGTACGTATATTTTTACAAGTCCTTCAAGTAACTAGAACTAGCGTCCTGGTGTAGGGAGCGTAGTGGCCGGTGTACTGTGTTTAGCGCTTGGGTAAGTGCTAGGACTGTATTTTGATGGGTAGCCATTTTGAGGTGTATTTGGGCACCCGTTTGTACGTTTTGATAGAGCCATGTTTTGCTCTTGTATAGACTCTGGTATGGTACCACATAAGTGTATATAGATAACCTTTTTCCACTACGTATATGTTTGTGATTGGATGTGTTTAGGGTGCCTGGGAACCCCACGGGGTCGGACCCTCATCCATTGTACTGTATATTTGGATGCCTTATCAGATACAGGGACAAGTTAGATTATATTCTCACCCTTGGGTCCCATTTCAGGGTTCAGGGCGTGACACAACCCCTCTTAACCAAACCCGGTCTAGCCCATGAGGAACCAAGCCCACTCGTTTTAAATAGAAACCGGGCCTCACCTTCATTTTAAAACAAACCTCAAGCCCACAGAAACCAAGCCTAACTCTTTTTAACAAAGAAACCAAGCCCATTCGTTTTGAAAAATAACTTGAGCCCAACTCCCTTTTAAAACCTGATCCCAAACCTTTTTTAAAACCAGGCCCATTAACCATTCAAAAACCCAAGTCCATTTATTTTAAAACCCCTAAGGCCCATATGTTTTAAAAACCCATTGCCCATCTTTTTTATTAAGACCCGAGCCCTAAAAATCATTTTAAACGTCCATGCCCAACTGGTCTAAAAAAGGCAGAGCCAACCCCAGGTGATTAAAAGAAACCCGAAGCTTATTTCTAAATGAAGCCCAACTTCGTTTTTTTTTAAAAGTCGGCCCCACTTGTCCTTTGAAAACCCCAGACCACTCATTTTGAAAATAGACCCGACCCATTTGTTTTAAATTAACCCAGGCCCAAACAAATTGTTGGTCGTACAAGGCTTACAATCTTGTTTAGATGATAACAAATAATAGGAACTTAACATATTTGGTTAAGTGATGATATTTCAAGACTTAACTATGAGAAAGCAAGGTCAAGTGTTCACAAGGATCCATTGAAAGCTTATACTTCAAAGAAGGATGATCAAATGAAGCTTAAGACATGGATTCCAAGAGGATCTATTAAAGCTTGAAGAATATGAGAGGATGGATATTAAAGAGAAAGCTCAAAGTATATTAAAGGTTGAAGACAAGATGGAGCCAAAGCAAGCATGAAGATTTAAGTGTTTAGAATTTCAAAGTCTTATGAAGTCTTTATGTAAGTACTTCATGTTTAAATATCTTATGAAATACTTTGAAGATCTTTAGGATGCATTTAAGACTTAGAGACCAGTTTTTGAAAACTTTGGAAAATAATTTTGAAAAGTAAAAATTGAGTTTTTCAAATAACAAGGGTTTAAAATCTTAAAAAAATGAAAGTTTTTGAAAAGATGAACTGCTTAGCCGACTGACCAAATTGAAGTGTGTTCAGTCAGCTGACTGACAAAGGGTCTGTCCAGCTGACTGACAGTATTGAACTGAGTTCAGTCAGCCGACTGACAATTATTTTCTAAATTTCTCGGATAGACAGAATGGTCTCAACCAACTGTCCAACCGATCGACCCTGTACAAAAATGACTCAGTCGAGTGACCCAGCCGACTGACCCTGCGGGAATTTTAAATTTCGAACTTCAACGGAAAAATTCAAAAAATTAGTTTTTCCAATCTAAACGTTATAAAAACTTGGGGGACACTCTAAGCAACTTGGGAAACAAGGAAACTCATTTTAAAAACTCTATAAATACTTCTTTAACCCAAGGAATCAAATTACCAAGCAAAAATCAGCAATCAAGCATCCTACTTTCAATCTTCTCTAAAGCTCACTCTTGCTCACATTCTTGCTAGGAGAATTCTACTGAATTGCTGTTGATCAAAAGCCACGGTTCTAACTTGCTACTAAGTTTTTTCAAATCCTAAGAAAGAACCTTCGGTGATATCTTATCTTGAGCTTCAATTCTATTTCATGTTGATATTTAAATTCTGAAGTACATAATGCTGAATTTGTACTAATCTGCTATGTTTGAGAGTGTTCTTGTATGCAATGTTTATTTTGTATTTCTTGTAGTTCTTGGATGATTCCATTTTGTTGGATCGTTGACCAAGCATGGCGTATTGCTGGGAGAGGTGATTACTTTAGCCTATTAAAGGAGTGCCCAAGCGTGGGGTATCGCTTGGAGAGGCGTTGCTCTAGCCTACTGAAGGAGTGTGTAACGATTTTGTTCCACCCAGAAAGGAATTGGTATACTGGAATCCTTTGGTGGTATTGACCAAAGGCGAGGATGTAGGCTGGGGATAAGCCGAACCTCGTAAAAAACATGGTCTCTATTTTTCCCTTACTCTCTTTAAATTCCAACAAACATATAAACTGCGTGGATGATTTAATTTCTTAATCGTATATACTACATAATTTGGAAATTAAATAAACTGAAGTTTAATTTGGTTTTGGGATTGCGGAAACCGAAAGGGAGTATGTTGATTGGTTAACACCTAAAGACAAATTAACTAAGAGTTTATTTAAATTCTGAGTTGTTTGGGATTTGAGTTGTGGTTTGCATTGAATCAAATTACATTCATTAGGTTTGCATTGAATCAAATTACATTCACTACAGGGCTTGAAACAATCATACACATAGGGTTATTAACAAAAGCTGAAATTACCAAAGTGCTGAAAATTATATTTGCTAGAGTATTTTATTTTTGATTACTTAGATGTTGGTTGGTTATGTGGATGTTTAAGTTTTTGATCACTTGTGCTTGGTGAATCAATTGGTTTGGTTGATTGGTTTTGAGAATTGCTTGTTCATTTAAGTTTTTGTGGTTGTGGATTGAATAAAGAATTAAGCTTGTGCTGTGTTGTTCATAAATAATCAAGAGCTTAAGAATTCATTAAAAAAATTGAAATAAATTTTAATAACCCAATTTACCCCCCCCCCTCCTGGGAGTACACCTTGGTTTTCAATTGGTGTCAGAGCGGGGTTGTACCAAATCCTAACTAGTAGCTACATAAAGATCTAGATGACACACATAGGAGTAGCTCCCTTTGGAGAGGGTCAATCCTCAACTAGGCCTCCCGTCTTTTATGATTTAAATTATAAATTTTGGAAACAAATGATGAGAATTTACCTTCAAACTATGGATTGGAAAGCTTGGAAGGTTGTCACACATGGTGACTTAATTCCTACTAAAATCGTAGATGGCAAAGAAATTCCCAAAGAAGAAAAAGAGATGACCAGCAATGACCATAAGATGCTTCAAGTAAATTCAAGTGCTATGAATGCTTTATATTGTTTTCTTGACATAAATGAATTTAATAGGGTCATGGCTTGCAAATTAGCTAAGGAAATATGGGATAAATTAGAAGTCACTTATGAAGTTACTATTGATGTTAGAGATAGTAGAATAGACATGCTCACAAGCGAGTATGAAGCCTTCAAGATGAACTCGGATGAATCAATTACGAACATGTATACAAGTTTCACCCATATAATAAACTCCCTTAATGCCTTAGGAAAAACATACTCAACTTATGAAATGATTTGAAAAATTCTTAAAGGACTTTCACTGATTTGGGAACCTAAGGTCACTGCAATAACCGAAGGAAGAAATTTGAAAAACACCTCTTTAGACGAACTCATAGGATCCCTTCTTACATATGAAATGTTTATAAATGAAAGAAGTGGTAAAACTAAAGCACAAGAATCAATTGCTTTTAAAGCTTCAAACAAAAATTCTTGTGATGAAGATGAAGATGAAATGAATGAAGATGAGCTAGCATTCATATCCAAGAAACTTGCAAGAATGCTAAGAAGGAAAAATAAATTCAAAATAAAAATCCAAAACTCAAGTTCAGATGAGGAAGAAGTTAAGAAGAATGAAACAAAGAAATAACTACCTACATACTATAATTGCAAGAAAGTAGGACACCTAAAACCAGATTGTCCGGAACTTAAGAAAGATTCCAAAAAGAAAAAAAAAAGAAAAAAAGGCAATGAAAGCCACTACTTGGGACAATATGAGTACAAGTAGTTCTGATAATGAATCAAGTGACCAAGAGGTTGCCTACTATATGACTTGGGACGATGATGAAGGACAAAGTTCCTCATCCAAATCTTTTAATGAATCATATAGTGAATCTAGCAATGATGAATCCAATGATGAGAGTATACCATCTTATGAAAAGTTACAAAATGAATTATTCAAGGTTCATAAGATTCTAGTCAAAGTAACTAAACAATATACTTCATTAAAAAATAAGAATGAATCTGTAATGAAGGAGTTAGAATCCCTTAAACTTGTTGAAAGAGAAGAAGATTTAAAAATCAAGAAAATAAAAAATAAGAATGAAGTTGTGATAAAAAACTTAGAATCTAAAAATCTTGCTGAAAAAGAAAAAGATTTGAAAATCAAGATATTAGAAAATAAGAATGAAAAGTTGATGAAGGAAGTAGATGACTTAAGATCCCAATCCTCTATGGAAAATGAGAAAGATCAATATATTTCTAAATTAGAGAATAAAATCACAAAAAAAAATGTCTCAAAATCAAGAAAAGGGTAAAAATAAACAAAATTTAAAAATCTATGATCTTAAGGAAAGAATTGAGGATCAAGCCAAAATCATCTACAACTTCACTAAAGGAAAAGAAAATTTTGGCAAAATGATTGGCTCACAAAGAATGTTTTTAAATAAAGAAGGCATAGGATTCAATGGAGTAGAAAATACAAAGAAAAAGAACCTCTATATGTGGTACTTTGCAAAAGCCTCTAAAGATTATGCTAGCACTTCCTCTAATGTCTATACTCACACCACATGCTTCATATGTAAGAAGAAGGGACATATAAAGTTTGAATGTCCATTAAAAAGAAAGGGTGTGAAAACTAAACAAGTTTGGAGAGTAAAAGAAACTTTTCTTGTTAAACCGTCCGGACCCAAGACAATATGGGTACCAAGATGAGATAAGAAAAAATCTCAAAGATGAGTTTTTGACAAATGAAAACAGTATTATTGGCCTCAATCAATGAATGAATCATACAAGGCTTAACTTAGAAAGTATTAAACATGAAATTTAGGAATTTATATGAAGTCAAAAGTAAGAAAATCTGAGCTTATTGCATGAGTTTTTAATTAAGAAAAGATATTTGAGAATAAGAAACACTTGAGCAAAATTGTAGTACAATGCAAATGATAATGATATGCCCTCTGCTTATGTGTTATATGCTGCTTACATGCTGATATCTTGATAGTGCCAAAGACATGAAAATGATTTGACTTATATTGATGATTTATGGCTCACTATATATTGAAAATTTGAGCATAACAGCATAATTATATCCATGAGCATGTTATGATATTGATAATATTGACATGATATTGGTATTACTCTTGATATTAGTATCCATGAGCACATACATGATATAAATCAACATTTGAAGCATGAGATGATAAACTTAAAAGTATAATTGGTATCAAATATGAATGTATTAATTTCAGGGGGAGTGTTATGACTTATTGCTTGTATTATGATTTTCCCTAATTTTCAATTGGTATCATAAAATAAACAAATTGGTATCATGAATTAATGTCAAAGAGGGAAAGAATGTTGAAAGCAAAGATGAACTATAAATGACAAATATGAAATATGCATGATGAATTCAAGCTAATATGAATGTTGTGCAACATATGCTTCATTGTGAACTTAAAGATGTTACAACACATATGCAATATGAATTACAAATATGAAATATGCATGACTATTTGACTATTGAAGCACTCTACATTGCAATATATTGGGAAGCGTGTGTTCATGTGATATACTTGTTCTTATTTTCATATGCTCAAAATGTGATTTTATTTGAATTTAATCATTTTTGATATCTAACTCTTTTTGATTGATGTCAAAAGGGGGAGAAGTTTTAAGCAAAAATTGAGTTTTATATTGTTAAGTTGGGGGAGAAGTATTTGAACTTGAATGTTGATATTAATCTTGAATGATGTAATTCTGATATATGAGCACAATACTGAAATTAATTTTGAAATTGACCTTGATATTACAAATATTGCTAAGATGATGCTTATTGTAAGGGGGAGTCTTTTTAACGCTCACTCAAATTTTTGCTCCTTGTTTGTCATCATAAAAAAGGGGGAGATTGTTGGCCTTACAAGACTTAAAATTTTGTTTTAATGATAACAAACAGGAGGAACTTAACATATTTGGTTAAGTGATGACATTTCACGACTCAACTATGAGAAAGTAAAGTCAAGTGTTCACAAGGATCCATTGAGAGCTTATACTTCAAAGAAGGATGATCAAATGAAGCTTAAGACATGGATTCCAAGAGGATCTATTAAAGCTTGAAGAATATGAGAGCATGGATATTAAAGAGAAAGCTCAAAGTATATTAAAGCTTGAAGACAAGATGGAGCGAAAGCAAGTATGAAGACTTAAGTGTTTAGAATGTCAAAGCCTTATGAAGTCTTTATGTAGGTACTTCATGTTTAAATATCTTATGAAATACTTTGAAACTCTTTAGAATGCAATTAAGACTTAGAGACTAGTTTTTGAAAACTTCGAAAAATTATTTTGAACAGAAAAATTGAGTTTTTCAAATAACAAGGGTTTAAAATCTTAAAAAATGGAAGTTTTTGAAAAAATGAACTGCTTAGCCGACTGACCAAATTGAAGTGTGTTCAGTCAGCCGACTGACAAAGGGTCTGTCCCGCAGACTGACAATATTAAACTAAGTTCAATCAGCCGACTGAAAATTATTTTCTAAATTTCTCAGACAGACTGAATGGTCTTAGCCGACTGTCCAGCCGACTGACCCTATATAAAAATGACCCAGTCGAGTGACCTAACTGACTGACCCTGTGAGAATTTTAAATTTTGAACTTCAACGAGAAAATTCTAAAAATTAGTTTTTCAAATCTAAACATTTTAAAAACTTGGGGGACACTCCAAGCAACTTGGGAAACAAGGAAACTCACTCTAAAAACTCTATAAATACTCCTTTAACCCAAGGAATCAAATTACCAATCGAAAAATCAACAATCAAGCATCCTGCTTTCAATCTTCTCTAAAGCTCACTCTTGCTCACATTCTTGCTGGGAGAATTCTACTGAATTGCTGTTGATCAAAAGCCATGGTTCTAACTTGCTATTAAGCTTTTTCAAATCCTAATAAAGAACCTCCGGTGATATCTTATCTTGAGTTTCAATTCTATTTCATCTTGATATTTAAATTTTGAAGTACATAGTGCTAAATTTGTACTAATCTGCTCTGTTTAAGTTCTTGGACGATTCTAGGTTGTTGGATCGTTAACCAAGCATAGGATATCGCTTGGAGAGGTGATTACTCTAGCCTATTGAAGGAGTGCCCAAGCGTGGGGTATCGCTTGGAGAGGCGTTGCTTTAGCCTACTGAAGGAGTTTGTAATGGTTTTTTTCCGTCCAAAAAGGTACTGATATAGTTCAATCCTTTGGTGGTATTGGCCAAAGGCGAGGACCCAGGCTGGGGATAAACTGCGTGGATGATTTAATTTCTTAATCATATATACGACGTAATTTGGAAATTAAATAAACTAAAGTTTAATTTGGTTTTAGGATTGTGGAACCCGAAAGGGAGTACGTTGGTTGATTAATACTTTGCGGAAACCTCAAAGGGAGTACGTTGATTGGTTAACACCTAAAGACAAATTAACCAAGAGCTTATTTAAATTCTGAGTTGTTTGGCATTTGAGTTGTGGTTTGTATTGAATCAAATTACATTCACTACAGGGCTTGAAACAATCATACACACAGGGCTATTAACAAAAGCTGAAATTACTAAAGTGCTGAAAATTATATTTGCTTGAGTATTTTGGTTTTGATTACTTAGATGTTGATTGGTTATGTGGATGTAGTTTTTGATCACTTGTGCTTAGTAAATCAATTGGTTTGGTTGATTGGTTTTGAGGATAGCTTGTTCATTTAAGTTTTTGTGGTTGTGGATTGAATAAAGAATTAATCTTGTGTTGTATTGTTCATAAATCATCAAGAGCTTAAGAATTCATTAAAAGATTTGAAACAAATTTTAATAACCCAATTCACCCCCCCTCTTGAGACTACACCTTAATTTTCACAAATTTTTAAACCAATCAGGATTTTATACCCCAAAAGCCCAATCACCCTTTCCAAAATCAAGCTCAATAGTCCCCACTCAGGCCTAACCCACAATCCAACGGGTTGACTCGTTTTCACTCACTGGGTTCGGATGAGTTAACTCATCCGCAAGCCCTAGTTGACCTGAAACCCTAACTTCCGAACATGAACCCTGACCTTCCGATCATGAACCCTAAACCATTCAAGCACAACCAACACTTGATCCACACACAAGGATGAAAAGCATACACATAATCACACCAGTAAAACAAAAAGAAAGAAAAGGGGAAGGGGATACTTATTTGCGAGTTAGGGTTAGCTTGAAGCATAACCCCATCACCAACCCTAGTTAGACCTTCCTAGATCTTGAAATCGAATCGTTCATTGGGATCAGATGTCCTTTTACATTCACAAAGGGAGAACTGGGGTTCCTTAAGAGATCTGACAAAAGAAAAGCATATAAGAGCTAGGGTTTCAGGGGTCTGCATCCGTAGAGAGAGAGTAAAAGCTTGAGGTTTTGAAAAGGGGTTTCGCAACAGAAGGGTGAGAGGGAGAACTAGGGTTTCAGTAGTTTGCAGCAGTACAGTAGAGAGGGATCTGGAGGATTATGGTTTTAGGAGGAGGAAGAGTTTGGGTTTCAGTGGGTTTCGAAGGAGAGTTAGGGTTTCGGTGGTTCGCAAGGTTAGAGAGAGAGAGAGAGAGAGAGAGAGAGAGAGCAGAGAGTGCTTTTGAAAGAAAAGAGAGAAGGAGCAATGGAAAAAAATGCAAAAAGCCAATTTTTTTTAGCTTTTATATGATTTGTGTTGGCTTTTTGAGTCTGATCCCTGTTTTGATACAAACCACTAGTATCTTGTGTGTGCATTTAGTGTGTGAATAGGTTTTCATTTCAGCATGAACATAAGATAGCGGAAGATGGAAGCTAGCAAGGACATAAAGCTCACACACTACTGGCGAATTCCATGGAAAATGAAGAGCAAAAGAAGAAGACATTTTTTATTTTAGTCGTAATGCATTTAAGTTTCTTAGCTCTGGTTTGTAATAATGCATGCATCTGCATGATATGGATAAAATGCTCAAAATAACCATAGACAAACCCTAGGGATCAACATACTTCACAAAAAACGTTTTCCTGAAAGACTAAAATCATACAAAAGGTTTGAAAATAATTTAGGGTCAAATTTGGGGCAAAAACAAACTTCAGTCGACTGACGTTGGTTTTTTGGGCTTAATTTAAAAGCCCAATCGACCGAATCTTTGGCAGTATAAATGCCTCGGTCGACCGAACATGTCAAAAGTCAACATGTTGACTTCGCTCGGTCGATCGTTTGGTTTTGAATGCACCGTCCTTGGTCGACCGAACCGTTGACCTTTGACACCCCAACTACTTGGTCGACCAAACCCTGTAGTTCAAATTGGCCTTGGTTAATAGAAACTCAAAGATGATCAATCAACCTTTTACCTTGGTCGACTAAACCCATGAAGGGGTTCAAAATTGCCCTGAGACAGTCAACCAAATCCCTCATTCAAAATTGCCACGATCGACTGAACTTATTAATATGGTCAATTGAACATTGTCTATGGTTGATTAAACCTCTAGAGTTTTAGATTTTTTAAGGGTTTAAATGTAATTAAATTTTAATTAAATAATTTGAAAAATACCCAGCGTGTCCCCAATGGTCATATTTTTTAGAAAAACTTTAAATACCCCTTCATTTGCTTTAATTAGCAACTTTGATTAGCCTAAATTTTCTCTTAAATCTCTTGTTAATCAAAGTTCTCCCAAATCATTTTTATTGCAAAAATCTCTTCTTTGGGGCAAAATTTTTCAAACAAATCTCTCTAACTCTCTTCCATTATTTTATTTAAAAAATCTTTTTGAAGAGAGTACATTTATTTTTGGGCATTCATAATGTTGATCCATAGCTTTTACTCTCACTTAACTTTAATTTTTAAAATCATCTTTGAGAGTATTGCTTGGGTTTTTCTCGATAATTTTCATGATATATATTATTGGAAGAAATTATTTATAGCACAAATGTTTTCTTGAACTTAAAATCCCTGATTCTCCAAATATTTTTATTTGCAAAAATCTTTGTTGGAGAACATATTTCTCATTTATATATATATTCATATATATATATATATATATGTATATATATTGTTTGTGCAAAAATTATTTTAAGAACAAAACCCTAGGTTCTCCTACATTTTTATTGAAATATATTTTTTGAAGAAATTTTCTTATTAGGGTTTAAATACATTTAAGCACCTTTTCTCCACTGAGCAAAATTTCATATAATTAGAGAGTGCATGTATTGAGTTTTAATGTGTACATCCCAGCTTATTTTTTGAAGCATGTTATATGTACAAAAATAATTTTTATTGTATCAGTTGGGTTCATCCCGTAAATTGAACTGGGAAGTCTCAGCCCTGTAAGTGAGACTGGTTGGGTTCAGCCTAAGAAATTGAACTGAGGAGTTTCCGCCCCGTAAGGGAGACAAGTTGGACTCATCCTTGTAATTAAGTTAGGGTTTACCTTGCCTCGTAAGGAGAGGTTGTACCGGCTTCTGCTCCACCCGTTTAAGTATGCAGGGTTAGTGTAATCCTTGGGGGGTATGCCCAAGGCAGGGACGTAGGTTGGTTTGGCCGAACCTCGTTAGCAAATATCATGTGTCACTCTCTCTCTATTTCATTTATATTTCCGCACTTAAATTTCTATATGTGTATATTTGTTTGTTCACGGTTACAATTAATTGCATTCACACATTTAAATTAAATGAGATTTACTGTACACGTGTATGCCTGAACTCATAGTTTAATTATTTTACATACACACGTGTGCATTGAATGAGATATGATTTGTGATGAATCGGCGAAAAGTTTAAATTAGCCAAAAAGTTTTTAAAACTCAATTCATCCCCTCTTGGGATCACACCAATTCCAACAATCTACCTCACAACCACCAAAGCACAACACGTGGCGCTCCATCCTCCATTCGTTTAGCACCTCACACGGCCTTGCCTCAGCCATCCGATTCGTTTTTCCTAGTGACGGGCACGATTGTGCCACGTTGGCAATTTGAGTCAACTTTGACTACTCCGCCCAATGGCCCGTGGCCTAGTGACATCATTGTGATGTCGCTCACTGCAGGCTTAATGAAAGGATTATATTTATATAATTGTCGGCCACGTGTCCTCACCCGAAGATGACACGTGGCCTAAACCAATTGACCCAGTCTGGTTCTCTATGAATCGGTTGACTAATTGAATTGGTTTTAGACTAGCATTTTGTATTTTTATTATTTATTTTTTATTAGTTTTATTTATCTAAAAATCTAAAAAAGAAAATAGGAAAAATAAAAAAAAATCAATAAAAATTAGGAAAAAATTTGAAAAATATTTTCAAGGTCAAAATTTTGTTTTTCACACTTCTCATTAAGAAAAAATAGAAAATAATTCCCAAACTCTCCCAAAATAAAAATTGGAATATTATTTAATATCTAAAAAAATTTTATAAATTTTTGAAATGATTCTGGGATTTATTTTCATAAAATATGAAAAATGTATAAACAATTTAGAGTAAATGATTTATGAAATCAAAGATATGAAATATATGTTAAAAAAAAATGCTCTCTTATAAGATGATTTTGCAAAAGAATGATGAAGAGAGTATGAAATTTTTGCTTGAAAGTGTAAAAATGCGAGTAAAAATTTGAGAGAATTTTTATCCTAATCTTCTACTTAATTTAGACGAATGAGGGAGTATATATAGACCTTGGGGAAAATATAGCCGTTCGGGACATATTAGGGATTTTAGAATTTGTTTAAAAAAAATTAACCCTAATTACCAGGATAAAAATGCGCCAACCTGAGAGGTTCGGTCGCCCGACGCTTAAGGTCAATCACCCGAACATTCACAATAGCACACAGGCAATATTCCTAGTTCGGTCGACCATGGCCAATGGTTGATCAGCTGAGCTAGGCGTTTTCCCAAGGTTACATGGTTTCAATCGGCTAATGAATGGTTCGGTCTACTGAATTTTGAAGTTCGGTCGGCTGAAAGAGGTGGAGATGATCACATCTAAGCTTCGGTCGTCCGTGGAAGATATGCTCAAATTATGTTCGATACCTCTAATCTGTTCGATCGACCGAGGCATTTATAACGCCATGGATTGGTCCACCGAGCCCTTTGAAAAATCAAGGTAAGCTCAACTTTGACCTAATAAGTTTAATTCCTATTTGTATAACTATGACATTTTAGTTAAGGAAATTTTTCATGAGGTGTTTAGGGACCTAAGGTCAATCTATGGTCTTTGAGCTTGTCATTCATATCATACATGTCATGCAATTATTACAAACCAAATTATAAAACAAAATGCATTACAAATTAAAAACATAAGTCTTCTTCTTCATCTTTGCTCTTTTGTCCTCATGAAATACGCAAGATGATATGGTCTTTATGTTCCTTCTGGCTTCCATCTCTTCCTTATGTGTGCGCTAAAATATTTAGTCTGCTCAAGCACTGAATACACACATAAGTAACTTGCGGTTTGTCATTATCAAAAATAAGGATCGGACTCAAAAAGTCAACAATCTCCCCTTTTTTTATGATGACAAACGCATCAGAGCAAAAATGGGGTTTATCCTAAAAAAGCTCCCCCTCAAAATATGCATATCTAAAAACTTAGCAATATAATTCAAGCATATTCACAAAAGAAGACATTTCAAATAATATGCATTTAGTTTTGACAATAAAGTACATACATGTAGCATGCAATATAGCTCAGAATTTTGTTAGTTTGCTCTTCCTCTCCTCCTTTTGGCAACAACAAAATGGTTAAGTAAAGAAAAATATTTGATCAAAAAAAAGACTTAGCTTGAGAATGGCAGACCCTTTTTCTAAAATAATTTTCATTTTGCTTAAAATAATTCTCCCCCTTTAAAACACTCCCCTTTTTTGATTTAATATTTGAAAGTATAACTCCCCTTTTTCTTATTTTAAAAAAAAAAATTTGGGCATAGCAATTTGCATACAAGCAAGAAACAAGATATGTCTCATGTAAATTCATTTCTTGCCAATAATATATATATATATATATTTATATATATATATTTATATGTATATATTTATATGTATATATATGTATATGAATATATATCCCCCTTTTGATATTATCAAGATATACCGGGGGTGCGCTTGCTGAAGAAGAAACTTTAAAGATCATGCAAGCACAAATTTTCTGGTTTATCATTTAAGCACACACTAAAATATAACCAGAAAAACACTACCATATAAATCCTAAAAGTTTAACAATTAAATGCAAGATCATATGGCAACACAAATAATTGTGGCAAAACTACATATATTAACTTATGATATTCAATAAAAACAATACACTTAAACACAAGTCACAATGAATTTCAATAAATATCTAAGCTTTAAAGAAAAATTTGTGAGCATAGCATGATAGAATTTCCATTTTAGATGCTCCCTCTATCAATTGGAGTACGAGCTCAGATGAACACAGTTGCTTATACTAACCAACGATTAATTTAATTAAGCATGCCAAGCAGTATAAGCAATTATTTTTGCACTCCTTAAGCCAACTATACTGAATATGAATCAACCATATTTATCACTTGATTAGTATAGTTGTCCCTATAGACCATAGATGCATCAAAAAATGTATATTAAGGCATACTATAGAGTTCATGACCCAAGAACACTTCATATCTAATCATATAGCTTTAAGAGCTGGATATAATATTCAAGGTATTTCAGAAGAGCCTCAATATTCGAAGAGCGTAGTGATGCATGTTAGTCCTTTAAGTTCTTTCCATAGGGAAGGTGCTTAGCTCTCTAAATACTTTATGATTATGTAAGGATGAAATTCAAAATTTTTAGTTTTCACTCATCCTTTCAAAAATATTTTGACATTAATTTTATCATAATCATTTATGTACAAGGTTTTATTTTGGGAAATTGTACGAAATTTCGGCATCATGCCATCTGTAAGTTGGATATTTTCCCATAAAACCTGTACTTGATAGGTTCAAGCAAGCAATTTATAATAATCTGCATCATGCAGATACCATTTAGTTCAAGCATGCGAGAACCTATATCCACTACCATCATGCAATACACAAGATACTGCATCAATCATGCAATTGGCGTTCCATACAAGCATGCATTTTAGTAGATCAAATATATACTATCCAACAAAAGATATAATCATGAGGCAAGCAATGGATAGTAGGCTGCAATGTTATTTACATCAAGGCTTATAATAAAAAATATGAGAGCATTAAATTCATATAGATGTGAAAAAGAGATGCTCCCCCTAAGTTATGCACTTATCCAAATTATGCCTTTATTTATTTTTCAAGTTCTTAGCCAAGAGCTCTGAGGTTTTCAATGATTCAGACTTGACTTTTAATGCCTTGGCTTATCGGACCAAAAAGTCACAATGAATATTCCTTAAGATGTGATAAGTCGTTTCTGCCTCTTTTCTTATGAATCTCAATACGTGTGCGAGGCTCAAGATAGAATGGCTTTGAATTTTAATTACATGTGCATAGGTCTCCTTCAATTTTTATTCCATCATCTATATGTGATACCTAGTGCAACCACCTTAGCCATTCGATATCATTTGAAGCTCTAAAAGATTTGCCTTAAAGTTTGAGAGCTTATGAAGGGGAAAATGATAAATACTCTCTAAAGATTAAATTTTTATTAAGTTCAAAAGAGTATTTAGAATAAGCAGGACAATATTCAAAAAGATATTTTCGTGCAAACGAATATGTCCTAACTCATTTTGGGCAAAGAGCATTTAGGAGAATATGAATATTTTAGAACAATGCTCTTAAGAGAATGGAAAGTATCCTTGAGATATGATTAATTTGGGACAAGGATACAGACCAAGGCATAGGAAGAGTCTTTGCCAAATGTGATCGTGACATGGCAAAGATTTCCTGTGGTGAATCAAAGTTAGAGATTTTGCATTTGAAGCACGAAGGGAGTATTTTGATTTGATTAGCTGAAAATCTTGAGTCCCTTAGATGAGGCCTCTAATTTGATGATGGATGGATGTCTTTAGAATAAGCACTAATAGAATAAGAAATTTATGATTAGTAGTGCTTAAGCCTAGAGTGATGACTAAACTTTGATCGAAGCTTTTAGGTTTAAAGATAAGCTTAGGGATAAAGGATATATAGCGTGAGACGAATCCCTAAACCTCAACTTTGTGAAATGGACAAAGTATTCTTAACTTAAGATGTTTATATTTAAGCATGAGTTAAGAATTGGGAAATATATATCAGGCACAATTGTCTTGTCCATTTGGAAGTGGATTTTTGACTTTAAGCGGACTTTTGTCAATATTCTCACATTTTATCCAATCATTATGATATATATATATGTATTAAGTTCAGGTTGGATATTTTGCTTGAATTTTCGTATTGGCTTGATTTTTCAAAATTCTTAGTTTGTAAAATTTGAATAGTGGACGTATACTAAGCTTCTGCATTTTAAGCCCGAACCACTTCCTAAGCCTTTAGTCAATACTCCCCCTAAACCTAAGAGCTAAGGATGAATTAAATGATTATGTGATTCCAATTGGAATCCATTTTTCCTTTGGTCCTAAGGGATTTGCTCTGCTGATTATCCATTTCATTTCTTTTTCCATGCCTCTTAGCACCTCTAGCTAAACAAGTAAACCAAATGTGCCCTTTTTCTTTTATAGAATAAGCAGATTTTGTATATGTGTGAAAGATTAAGCTTATTTATCCTTCTTTTACTAAATGAGGCAAAAGAGCTGGTATGGATTAAAAGGTGAACCCTTTTTGAAAAATTATTTCTTTTAATTCTTAAGGGTTCCTTTGAAGTATCCTTTTCACTAGTAGGTTCGAAAATCACTTCAAGATAATCAATTTCTTTTTCTACGCAAATGATTTTCAAAACCTTCACGATCTTCTTCTTTTCTAAGGTGGCATGATATTCTCTTAGAGTTTCTAATTGCATAGCCAACTTTTTATTTTCCTTTTTCAAGATCGTTTTCTGTTTAGACACTCTAACTAGAAATTTATGCATGTTAAATAAAGCACTTTCTAGTTTTATGTTGGAAAGCATGCTTTGATCATTGTATTCATCAGAAAATTCAATACAAAGTATATAACGAAAATTATCACATGAATCAGTGTATGCATCATTTTCAGAATTAACACTCATGCTTCCATATGATTCATCACATAACATATAACATGAATCAACAGAGGATTCATCACATGACAAGGAGGTTGAGGTACAGTTACCTTCGTATCAACTACAGCCGTTATTTCATGATTCACCACTTCTTAATCATTTGAGCTTGGAGTATCCGGAGTGGTGTTCTCTTATTTCTTAGACACTCCATATCTCTTTTCTAACTCCTCCCATATATCTTTCGCAGAATCACATGTCATAGTCTCAAGAAAAATATTATAACTTAAAGCACAGTATAACATGTCCATGGCATATGAATTCACATGCATTAACTTAATTTCATTTTCATCCAAGGGCATATGAATTCCATTAACAATCACCCGCCAGGCCATCCAATCCACTAATTTTATAAATACGCTCATTCTAATTTTCAAGGTGGTGTAATCAACACCACAAAATACAGGAGGCCTAGAAGGTGACTGTCCCTCACCGAATGGAGATACACCAAATTGAGCCACTACGATCTTTTACATAAGCGGTTAAACTTTTTGCAGCGAGGCTCTGATACCAATTTTTGGAATTGGTGTCTTCCCAAGAGTGGGGTGAATTGGACTTTTTTAAAGTTTTCTTCCTAAGTTCAACTAACCAATACACAACCTAGGGTCTATCTAAGCATATACCAATTCAACAAATATATAAAATATACAAAAATTAAATTTAGCGTAGTAAACACAATATATCAAATATAACATATATGTGCAAGAAAATAAAATGCAGAAATATAAAACAATGCACACACGATATGTTATCAGGGTTCGAACAATACTACCTACGTCCCTGCCTTAAGCTCACAAGTAAGAGGATTCCACTAAGACTCGCTTAAGGGTGGAGCAGCACCGAATACAATACCTTATAGGATGGTGCACGTCGTTATCCTGACCGGGTCTGAACCAGTCTGGTGCTCTCCTAACCAAGTTTGAGCAATTCGGGACTATTCACAGGGCTAGTCTCCCTCTTCCAACCACACGTTGAGAATACAACAAATATTCAAATGAAATATTTTTTGTACAACCAAAATGCTTCTGATCAAAAGCAGATGTGTACAACAATAAGTGAAAATACACTCACGTATGATATGAGATCAAGCTCAATGTTAGAATGTGATTTTGTCAAAAATAACTAATGCAATCTTTGAGTTAGATGTATATGATAAAACATTTCAAAGATGTAAACCTTAATAAAAATTTTCTTCTAAAAATATTTTTCAAATAAATTAAGGAGAACTTAATGTTTTCGGTTTTAAACAATTTTTCACAAAGAAATATATACGATCTTTGATTTAACTGTAGTAAACAGTAAGTACTTTTTTTTTTTTTTTTCCGGCTAAAAGAGGGCGGCACCTCCATTTATTTGTTAATAAACCCTCACTTTTAGTGGAGGAATACCATGGTTAAAAGTTAAAACCAACCAACCAAATTAGGACAAACAAAATTAAACATAACTAACAAATGAGATAAAAACATAAAAACAAACAAAAACAAAACGAAATACACCAAACAAAATTCTAGAGATGAACTAACGACGAACGGAAACAAGACCCCACCTATCTATCCAAATGATACCTTTCAGATAACGTAGTAGAAGGTGTTGTTCTTCGTAGATTACATTGTTTCCCATTTCTCCTTTTTTAGTAAGAAAATCAGTTGCACTATTGCCTTCCCTATATTGATGCATCACCATGACATTCACTCCTTCTAACTCTGCCACGAGTTCCTCTCAAAATTTCCAAAGATACCACAAAGTACATCTACCTTTCCGAAACCAATCAACTACAATTCGTGAGTCACTTTCAATAATCACATTAACATAATGCAAACATTTACACAAACGAATTCCTTCCCTGATTGCTTTTAATTCTGCACTATTATTTGTACTATTGCCAAAATAACTTGAAAGCGCCGCTTTTACCATGTCATGGCTATAAAGACCCAAAAATTAAAATGATTAAAATAATTAGGAAAAATAATAAATGAACTGATAAAAGGAATAGTATGAAAATAATAATAATAATAATAATAATAATAATAATAATAATAACAATAAAATTAATTATTAATTGTTTATTTATTTATTTATTTGAATTAATAAATTAACTAAACGTTATTTAATTGAATTAATTAAATTAAATATATGATATTTATATGTTTATATATATATGTATGTATATATATATATATACATATATATATATATATATAAAGATAACTGGAGAAAGAAGAAGAAGAAAGAAGAAGAACAGAGGTTCACACGCGCCCCCCCCCTCCGAATATTTTTCCTGTGCGTTCGTCTCCGTCTCTCTCTTTCAATTTCTCAGCGGATTTGCAGCGGATCGGGAAATGGAAGGTGTCGTTGGATTCCTGGTTCCGCTGCCGACATTTATATTAGAACATATTTGTCCTGGGAACGGCTTAGGCACTGCTCCTGGGGAAAGGTAACTTTTCCCCATTTTTTCAGTTTTGTTTTAAATCTGCTGTTAAATCAACGATCGGGTAGCACCACATGGTCCTAGTCGTGATTGCCGTCATTTTGACGTGAATAAATTTTCAATTGGGGTTTTTCTAGGCCCCACTCCAAAACAAGAGTGAGATTTGGGAAATTTGAAAAATTAGTTAAATTTGCGGGTATAACTGTTAATTTGGGAATTTTGACTCTAGGAAATATTTAAATAATATTTTATTCAAGAATAATTTATTGGAACTAGGAATTTGATTTCAGGATCCGGGTAAACGCCGCAGACATCTTTTTAGGGTCTGTATTGGCATAATTCAAGAAATTAGGTAAGGGGAAATTATATATTAAATCAGATTTTATGAAATTAATGGTAATAATATATATTATAGTATATGTATGTTTTGGTGTGAATTATTAAAATGTCAATCATGTAAAACTATGATTTCTGAACCTAGGACCACTTATTTAGTTATGTATTTGTGGAAATGAACTGAACAAAGTAGAAGAAATTTTTTGAATAATTATGTAAGAAATAGAAATTATATTTTCAGTAATTAAATGCTAAATGTGGGTTGGCCTATTTTACAGGAATATGTATGAATTTTACTGTTAAATTGTGTGGCATGAAATTCTGTGCAAATATATGTTAAATGTATGAGATACAAGCTAAGTAAGTAAAGCAATGAGAATAAAATATGATATGGGTAATGTTACCTGTATATGTTAAATGCAACCATGTAAAGGTACAACAGCTAAAAGCCGGGTTAGCAGATTCTGGCGCATTTTTATGTGGACTAACAAATGACGGCTAAAGAGCGGTTGTAGTACAAAGGAATAAAATGAAAATGTTATGAAATGAAATGACAAGGAATGACAATGCAATGAAATGAAATATGAAAGGTGAATAATACAAATGGGAAAGAGTCACTGAAAGTGAAACACAAGGAAATGTTAAGTTATGAACATGAAAGAATGTGAATGATTGAATAATGATGGAAAGAATGATGTATTATGATATTAGAAGTATTTATGTATGTAGAACATGTTACTTTTGGGCGGGGCGCACTCTTCGCCTGAGGGCTTACTAAGTAAGGCGAGTGCACTAGTAGCTTCAGATGTGGCAGTAGCTGCATAACGCACTAGGGTAAAGGGAACCTACTGGTATGGGCAGGTAAAATTCCCTATCCTAGTGCCTTTGCGGTAAACTGTTGTTGAATGCGTGAATACGAGATCAAGTTAACACTTGAGGACTTACTGCGTAAGGTGAGTGCTTTGGTATGCTTCAGTAGTGACCTTCGGGTTACCTAAGTATCAAAGCAGAGGGGTGCAACTTGTATGAGCGGGTAATCACCCCTATCCTCAGGTAATCTCGTGGGTTAAATCTTTTGCATGTGTTTGATTAGGATTAGAGAATGGTTTCAAAAATTGTGTTAACAATTTTTAAATGTTAAATATTATGCTGTTATATATCTCATGTTAGCCACACGCTAAGTTTAATATATTATTTCTTCCCTTACTGAGATATGTCTCACCTGAATATAAATGTATTTCTTTTTCAGGACATCCTCGAGTTTGAGCTTTGAGAGCTCGAGGTTTTATAGCATTATTGGGAAATAGAAAAAGAAAAGGGTATATTTCTATGTTAATTTTGGGGAATGTAAATATTTATGTTTTATGTCTTTATGTTATAAGGCTATTGAGTAAAAATTGATTGTGAAAATACTAAATTGTTTTGGGAGTTATGGATTTATGGAAATTCAAGTGATGGATAATTTATTATGGTTTGTAGATAGATTTTAGAAAACTCTGGTATTATAATTAGGAGATTATATTTATGTTTTCCGCTGCGTATATGTTAATTATGGATTATCATAGATTTTATCAGGTATAACACGTCGGACCCAGGTTTAAGGGTTCGGGGCGTTACAATGGCAATCCCAAATAATTTCTCCACCTCCTGAAGTACCCGGATTGCCCCTACAAAGATCTTAACCCAAAGGTCTTAACCCAAAGGAATATCTCCAAATGAAAATTTATGTAAAATATAAAGCATAGGAGATCTTAGGGTTTAATGCTCAAAAAGTGTTTTTGCAATATAGCACAAATGAGCTTTTGAACACTTGCAATAAATGTGCAAGATTCACAAGCTATTCAAAGTAAGCTCCCAAAGATAAATGAAATATATAGGAGAAACCTTGGATTTACTCTCTAAAGATGATGTGAAAAAATGTACAAACAATTGAGAGTAAATGATTTATGAAATCAAAGATATGAAATATATGTCAAAAACAAATGCTCTCTTACAAGATGATTTTGCAAAAGAATGATGAAGAGAGTATGAAATTTTTGTTTGTGAGTGTAAAAATGGGAGTAAAAATTTGAGAGAAATTTTATCCTAACCTTCTACTTAATTTAGACAAATGAGGGAGTATATATAGACCTTGGAGAAAATATAGCCATTCATGACATATTAGGGATTTTATAATTTGTTTAATGAAAAATTAACCCTAATTACCATGGTAAAAATGCTCCAACCCGAGAGGTTCGGCCGCCCGACGCTTAGGGTTAGTCGCCTAAACATTCACAATAACACACAGGCAATATTCCTAGTTCGATCGACCGTGGCCGATGGTCGGTCAACTGAGCCAGGCGATTTCCCAAGGTTACATGGTTTCGGTCGACTAATGAATGGTTCGGTCTACCGAATTTTGAAGTTCGGTCGACCGAGGTCAATTTGAACTACTAACACGGTCGGCTGAGGAAGGTGGAGATGGTCACATCTAAGCTTCAGTCGATCGTGGAAGATATGCTCAAATTATGTTCAGTCGGCTGAGGCTTGGTCAAACTGTTGACCTCTAACCTATTTGGTCGACCGAGGCATTTATAACGCCATGGGTCGGTCGACCGAGCCCTTTGAAAAATCAAGGTAAGCCCAACTTTGACCTAATAAGTTTAATTCCTATTTGTATAACTATGACATTTTAGTTAAGGGAATTTTTCATGAGGTCTTTAGGGACCTTAGGTCAATCTATGGTCTTTGAGCTTGTCATACATGTCATGCAATTATTATAGACCAAATTATAAAACAGAATGCATTACAAATTAAAAACATAAGCCTTCTTCTTCATCTTTGCTCTTTTGTCCTCATGAAATATGCGAGATGATATGGTCTTTATGTTTCTTCTAGCTTTCATCTCTTCCTTATGTGTGCGCTAAAATATTTAGCCTGCTCAAGCACTGAATACACACATAAGTAACTTGCAATTTATCAAGAATCGGACTCAAAAAGTCAACAGTTTTCAATATGATGAAATTCATAATCATTATCTTGATCATAATATGCAAAATGAATTGATAAATTTGTTAACTCTTAATATTAAAAATAAAATTCTGAAGAAAATCAATGAAGCAAAATATTATTCAATCATACTCGATTGCACTCTGGATATAAGTCATCAAGAACAAACGTCAAGAGAAGGACTTTCTATTGAATTAATAAATGTCATACAAAAATTTGAACTTGGTATTGAGAATATAATAGGGCAAGGATATGATAATGGATCTAATATGAAAGGAAAACAACAAGGTGTACAAAAGAGACTATTAGATATAAATCCTAGAGTATTTTACACTTCGTGTGGTTGTCATAGTCTTAATCTAGTACTTTGTAATATGGCTAATTGTTGTTCTAAAGCTATAACTTTTGTTGGAGTAATACAATAAATATATACATTATTTTTCTTCTTATAGAAAACAATGGAAATTTTTTACTGAATATGTATCAAATTTAACTGTAAAATTATTATCACAAACACGTTGGGAAAGACGAATAGAGAGTGTTAAGGCAATAAGGTTTCAGTTTCTCAAATTAGAGATGCTTTACTTCAATTAGAAAAAACTAACGATGATCCAAAAACAAAGAGTGAATCTTATTGTATAGCAACTTATGAGATGGAAATTTTTGAATTCTTATTAGAAATGATTATTTGATATGACATACTATTTGCTGTTAATTGTGTTAGTAAAAATTTACAATCAAAATATATGCGTATTGATGTCGCCATTAATCAATTAAAAGATCTTATTATTTTTTCTAAAAAATTATAGGGAGAATGGATTTACATCTTCTATGATTTTAGTAAAAGAGATTGCACTTGAAATGAATATTGAACGTGTATTTTTTTTAGAAAGTGTAATTAGTAGGAAAAAATAATTTAATGAGAATGTTAATGATGATACAACACACTCAGCTAAAGAATCTTTTATGATTAATTTTTTCTTATACATAATAGATCAAGCTGTTATTTCACTTGAGAGCAGATTTGAACAATTTCAAACTTATGAGAATATTTTTTGTTTTTTAAATGATTTAAACATATTAAAATCATTAGATGAGAATAATTTGAAACAAAAATGTTTGACACTTGAGAATATTTTAAAATGTGGAACACATTCAGATATTAATGGTTTTGATTTATTTTCAAAATTGAGAATTTTAAAAAAAAGTTTGGAAGAAATGAGTACACCAATTGAAACATTGAAATTTATAAAAAAGATAGATTGTTTTTCAAATTCATTTGTTGTTTATAGAATTTTATTGACGATACCTGTGACAGTAGCTTCTGCAAAAAAAAGTTTTTCAAAACTTAAACTTATAAAAAATTATTTGCGATCAACTATGTCACAAAAAAGATTAAATGGATTGGTTATGTTAAATACTTGAAAATCTTGAATATAAAACTTTAATTAGTGATTTTGCATCTCAAAAAGTTAAAAAAATTAATTTTAAATAAAATAAATTAAACAAAATATTAAGGGCTCCTAATTAAATCATTCGCCTAGGGCCCCATATTGTGAAGAGCTGGTCCTGCTCCAATTGTTCGATTTTTAGGATGTTATGCTTAACTAACTAATGTTCTCACTTAATTTATCGAGTTAATGTCATTTTCCTATCACAATTTGATGAAAAAAAATTAACAAGGTACTTAATTAAGGGTAAATGACTAGGCAAAAGAAGCTTATATCCCTGAGGTTTGGCAAAAAGATACAGATCTCCCCAAAGGTTTCAAAAATCTCACATATCTCCCTTAAGGTTTCAAATACCCCATAGATCCCCCTTCACATTTGATTTTTGGGACATTTGCACCTTTTAAAAAGACTTGTT
The DNA here is from genome assembly GCF_029873635.1 of Malania oleifera. Lineage (NCBI taxonomy): Eukaryota > Viridiplantae > Streptophyta > Magnoliopsida > Santalales > Ximeniaceae > Malania > Malania oleifera. The sequence goes on from NC_080425.1 coordinate 42,321,570, forward strand.
CCTCTGCTTATAAGGGGAGTTTGGAATCATTTAAATAAATTTCGAGGGAAAGTGTAATATTTTTGTCCAACTCAAAATTACGCGAGTGGTAAAGGCAAATTTGGATTTTGATGACTCCAAATCTCAAGTTCAAGTCATCACTTATGGTTTGTCTTGTGAATTATCAGACATGTATTAATGGGCGGACGGTAATATTTTTGTTACCCAAATTTGGTGCCATCTGGGTAGGCCCAAAAGCTTATCCAGGTTGGAGTTTAGGATCATCCAAAAAAAATTAAGAGGTTAATATCTTTTCCTAAATCTCAAGAGGGGTCATTGTCCTTTATTTTTTTTTTTTAACATAAACTTAATGAGAACTAATGGAAGGTTCTAGTACATGTTTTAGCGGTAGGCCAGTCCACCTTAGACTTCAAGCCCTGCTCTCCAATATAAACCCAAGAGATTAAGAGAATTGGGCTCCACTGCTTGCAATTTTGAAAGCAGATTTAGTTGTGAAAAATATTTTTATTTTTAAAAAAATTTTTAAATATTTTTCTTGTTTTGTAAAATTTGCATTAAAAATTAGAAATAGAGAGTTTGTTTAATTGTGTAAAATATTTTTATATTTTAATATTTTAAAATAATTACAAAAAAATAATTTATTTTGTAATTTTTAAAAAATTATATACTACAATATTTGGGATCATGGATTTTGAGGTTCAAGCTTTAGATCTACATGTGATGCGAACCTCAAACGACACGCGTTGAGACCCAACAACCAATATTGAAGCAATATATTAGTTTTTTGTCAATATTTTCTTTTCTCTTGCATCGTGACTTTCGTAGTTTCATTTCTTTCGTTTCTCTCAAAGAATCTAGTTTTTTTCCTACTCCTCTGATTCGTTGTTTCTACAATATTTTCTTGTCTTATTGGTTTAATATTACATGGAATGGATTCGAGGTCGAATCCTTTTGAAGAGTGGGGGAATGATGAGAATCAATAAGCACCATGGAAGGATCCATTATATGTTTCAATTGGGCCTATCATCAGAGCGAGATCCAAGAAAATCAAAGAAATACTTCACGGGCTGATTCAAGATATTTGGGCTTATTCAAAAATGGGGCACTCCAAGCATGGCCCAAAGAAAGATGAAGACTTACTAAACTTAATTCAAGTTTGTGATGGAGCTAATCTTACTTAATGACTCTAATCTCCTTATTAATAATTGTGTGCTAATTCAAATATGGGATTTGACTTAATGGTGTATTGCAAGGCAACTTAGCTTGCATAGTATTTTAGCAAGTTGTGAGAGTCATTAATGTGTCTAGTAAGTTGGTATATTTAATGTCCTTGTCTCCCATGTTTGTATGAGAATTGCTAAGTATTTAATGTTCTTGTCTCCCATGTTTGTGTGGGAATTGTTAAGTGTTTAATGTTCTTGTCTCCCATACTAGCTATATATATCTCACCATTGTAAGATTGAAGAAAAGGAAATAAAAATGTGAGGCTTTGAGGCTTTGTTTCTTCTTGGTTCTTTTGAAGAACTTTTCGAACTTATCGGGATTTCCCGTGGCGTTCACCAGCGACTTATCAACGGCTTTCCACCACCGTTTGTGGCGTCTTCCTTATACCAAGGTTCGTGTTTCGCACTAAACAACGGGTTGAGGTCGTATATACCAAAGTTCTTGTTTGTCGTAAACAACGGGTCGAGGTCTACCATTCATATCTATCCAAAAATCTGAATTTTAGCTTTCTTGGGCAAGCATTCCAACATTGTTTGCTGGGTCTCAACGCGTGTCGATTGAGGTTCGCATCAACATGAATGGTATAAGCTCACTACATAATCTACACCAATCAGAGTTTGGAATTTTGAATTTCATACTTGTAAGTTTAAGTAAGAAATCTAAGAAAATAATAAAAGATATTTTCCATTTTTTTACATAATTTTAGAAAATTAAAAATAAGGTGATATTTTATAATTATTTAAAAAATTAGAAATAGAAAATGAAATCATTTTAAAGAATAATGTCAAAACTTTTTATTGTTAGATACCTATTTTATATAAATATTTTAAAATTTTAAAAATTAACTAACCATTTTGTAATTCTTCGAAAATTTAAATGAAAAAAAAAAACTGCTCCGTCACTAAATCAGCTCTAAATATTTTTGTGATTCAAACTTTTTAAATGAAGCCCTTAAAACTACAATAATTTAGAATTTTAGTGCTAAAAACTCAAAAGTGGCATTTTTTTTAAAGTGGTTTGACAATCTGTAGGTTTTTTTTTTCTAATTTTACAACCACATCTTTCTTATACATTATCACAAAAATTTAAAAAGAAAAATGATGATTTTAAAAATATTTGAATGTGCAATTTAATTTTAAAAATTGTTGTTTCTTGGAAGCCATCATTTTATGCCAAGAGCCATTTTTAATTTTTAATTTTTAATTTGAAAGAGCTTACTACACCCCGCCACCCCCGACATAAACTCAGATGGTAAGGACTTGCGTCTAGCGATTTTGGACAAAGGTAAAATCTGGGGTTCGAACCCTGTCGCCTGCAACGCACATCAACGATTTACCTCCTGCGTATTGGTCAAGGGCACGGCTATCGTAGGTGTGGAATTAGTCTGGTGCGTAAGTTAGGACACCCAACGATATCAAAAAAAGAAAAAAAAAAATTTGAAGGAGCTTACTCAAAATGGAGGTTCCAAGTTCCAAACAAATTATTAAGAATCTTACCCTTATTTAATTTGTATTGTAGAATGAAATTGTAGTATTGAAGAAGTTAAAGGAGGAATGGTTAGTACATTGCTTTTAGAATGCAATGATAATGTTTAGTTAGTAACATGAAATTATTAATAATTTTAGTTTTGATTTCTTTCTAACATTTCAATTTATTTATTTATTTTTGATAGTTTCAATAATGGAATGAGAAATAAGTCATTTTTTTTCTAATAAATACCCTAATACATAATAATTTAAATTTATAATTATTATTTTATAATAATGATTAATATGCGTTATGTTATTATTTTTAATGCTATTATTATTTTTATTATTTTATAATACTTATTATCCTTAAAATAATTATTCTTATTATTTTTTTCCTTTTTATTTTTTGTATTATTATAATAATAGATATTATTGTTATTGTAATTATTATTAGTTATTATTATTTTTTATTTTTATAATAATTATTATCCTTAAAATAATACTTCTTATTTTTACGTTTTTACTATTTTTACTATTATTTTTATTGTAATAAATATTATTGTTTTATTATTATTAGTTGTTATTTTTTTATAACAACAATAATTGGTATTATTAGTTTTTTTTTTTTTTTAATTATTATTTTTATAATAGTGATCATTATTAATGTAACTATTAGTTTTATCATTTTTTTATTTAGAATAATACTAGTTATTATTAGTTTTTCCTTATTTATTATTATTATTGTTGTTGTTATTTTTAAAACAATAAATATTATTTTTATTAAAATTATTATTACTTATTATTTTTATTATGTTATAATAATAATTAGTATTATTGATTTATTTTTTGTTTCATTATTATTTTTTATTATTATCTTACAATAGTGATTATTATTTAAGTAATTATTATTTTTATAGTTATTATTATTTTTATTATTTTATAATAATTATGAACTTTAAAATAATAATATTTTATTTTTCCTTTTGTTATTATTATTATTTTAATTCTCATTAATTATTATTTTTAATTATTTTGTAATATACTTTTTAAAACAATAGTATCTTAGGCTCTTTGGACACTCGACTAATCTAGCAAGATAATGGGACTGCCAATCTACCCTTTTCCACTTAAATATAAAGGTATTATCTCCAATTGAAAGTCGTAATCCCAAGACTCGAACTTTAGTCATTTAACCAAAAGAGTTTTGAATTTATCACTTGAGCCACCTTAAGGGAGCTATTTTATAATAATTATTATCCTTAAATAATAATAGTTCTTATTGTAACCCTTTATTATTATTATTATTATTATTATTATTATTATTATTATTGTAATAAACATTATTAATATAATTGAACTTTAAAATAATTGCTATTTTGATTTTTTTTTTTATTTATGTCATTCTTGACATTATTATTATTATTATTATTATTATTATTATTATAGTAGCCGTAATTAATATTATTATTTTGCTTTTATAATATTTTTATCAGAAATTGAACTTAATTTATAAAGCTCAATTGGACTGTAATTATGATTCCACCATTATTGTTTTCTATTTTTTTTTTGTTCTGTTTATCATATCATAAAAACATATTTATTTGTTGCCGATTTTTTATTGTTTACTAAAAAAGTAAAAACTAAATTTTATGATTTTTAGTTATTTTGATGCCAAAAAATTTTAATATCCAAAAATAATTTTTTTGAATTAAATTATTCATTTTATGCACTTTTACATTAAAATCAAATTTAAATAATTATATAATTTTGAATATAGTTAAGACATACAAGTTTCAAAAAATGATAATAATAGTTACAAAATACTTTCTCACATCCAATAAAATTTGTATCATAGAATAATTTTTAAAAGTAAAACAACTAAGTTAAATAATTATAATAAATTTTATTTTATTTTAATACTTTTTTTAATATATATTTTTTGTAATTTTATTATTTTACTCGTATTTTTATAATATTATTTAATTTAAAGACGAAAATGAGAATTTTTTAATTAATTTTTAATTTTACAAATGTTAACAAAAAAGGTTACGGATTTCTAATTTTTAATTTCTATTTTTAATTTTTAATTTTCGTTTCTGAGACCAAACAGCTCAGCTCCTAAACCGGCCCTTGGTTGCTCATACAGACGCGGCAAGCATATGGCTGGCTACCTCATGAAAATGAAAATTCAAACCATTAGTTCAGCTAACACCACATCCTCAAAACTATCGATAAAAATCGACTAGACGTGCACATATAATTCACAACCACAATATGCATTTTCCGCGTCCTTCCCCTCGGTGTTCCTCTCCCAAAAGATGTGCAACAGGGAAGGAGAGGAAAAATGCGGTCCTGCAGCAGTCCTTACATTGGCCATCTATTTGTTGAGGATTGAAGGAAAAATAGCTAAGGCTTTTGTCCGGGTTATAAAACAATGTCTGCATTCTAAATTAACTTGACAAGGCTTTCAATTACAATAAGCCGGGAAAAAAAATCTCGGGGCCTTCCCTAGTCCAAGACAAACATACAACCCCATCTTCAAAACCTTGTGATTTCTATCTGTAAATGTCTTCTGGGTCCCCAATACGTGACCTGAGGCTTCCTCTAAAATGCTTATTCTATCCCATCAAAAGCTTGGGGAAGCACCATTGTATCTATTTCTTTTTCGAGAAGACTTAGTCACACTTGATGTTCCTGTAAATCCTTCTCACGAACAAAGCAGAACCTAGGTAGCCAACAGCCCCTGCGGATTCAAAGAGAGACATCATTAAAATTGCACGACATGCAGAAAAGGAAGAATTCCATGGGTATTACAATTGCCAGGAAAAACACAAAAGGTGTGGCCAAAGCAGGCACAAATGTTCATTGTGCTCAAGTCAATCTGATAGACAAATAAAGGGGAAAAACAGGTTCTCCAAGATATATAGGACCTAAACAAAAACTAGCTTTTAAATCAACGGGATTTCAGAAACTTCAAGCTTTTCCGGCGAATTTAAGCCCCCTCATAAATTTGATCAAGGTCAGTTAGTTCCTTCACAACCTTCCATTATATCTATATATTTTTTAATCTGTAAAACAGTGTAAACTCATCAGCAAGAGACCAAGGAGAGCCAACCTCCTTGGCAAGTCAAAAAGGCTTAAGATGGCATGTACATCCAAATCACAATTTCCGCTATACAAAATTTTCAGCCTCTTAGCCATCTGTCCTCGAGCCTTAACAAGAGAGCATTCCTCTCTTCAAAGGCCCTTCTATTCCCCCCCTGCACAATCCAAAAAACCAGAGATGTACTAGTTGTGCAGTTCTTTGTTTCTTTCTGTACAAGCTTTGATTTCCAACCACACCCACAATTCTTCGGCAGAAGATCTAGCCTTCAGTCAAGGGATTAGTTGTAAATAACCTTCCAATATTTGAAAATTGTAGGCAAAAATATTTTTGAAATTTGGAATTTTGATCCAATTTCAAGCAGATGATGAAATTTGCTAATGAAATTAACCTTCAGAACCATTGATGCACTACAGACACCAGTCAATATTACGTTTATAATTACACATAGCATTTCCCAAACGCAACACCAAAAAGTGTTGACACAGACAAATACAAATAGTTGAATAAAAGAACCAAATGAAAGCTGCAAACACTTACCGCAGAGGATTCCCAAACCAAGACAAAACATCAGGGTGTATCCAAAATAGAAACTGGTCTGGAAGAAACCTGACATTTTAGTCTTCACGTGGTAGTAATATATTGAATACAAATACACATAAACAGCTGTTGAGGCAGCAGAGAAGAATGAAGTCCACTGCCAATGATAATTCTCAGCATTTAGCAAGAAATAAGTTCCCACAATTGTCACACACACAGTGACAATAATGAGAATCAGAAAAACCAACAGCATAAAGCCATACACGTAGTACACCTGTATCCAGCAAGAACAGCAAAAATAAGTACAGCAATGGATGGCATATCTCAATTAGCATTATGCAAACTACTTGCCCCCATCAATACCATAGCCCCAATTAATGAGTGGTTCAATTATGTATCAACAGTAGCTTCTCAGAAAATATTGGTGAGCAAAGAAATTTTTAAAATTATATTCACACTTTATGATAAAATTACTAATAAAAGCTCTGTAGGCTGGGTTTAGCACATCAATATAGCTGCTTCATTTCAACTAGGCCACAGGCTCTGCTCACAAAAAGTATCTCAGATTCTCAGCACTTTTTTTTCACATTAAGGCCTTCCCCCCACCCCCTTTTCTTGTTCTGTTGGAGATTTCCACACTGATGCCAGGACAGTCTTCAGTTCCTGATTAGCAATTCTAAAATATCATTGATTTCAAATTATATTCTACAACAAATCATAATGCACTCCATTTTTTGGAATGATCCATCCTAGAAAACGACTTCTGCCATCAAAATATGGATTAAAAGCCACATAAAATGGTGCTATTATCATAAAATACAACACAACCCAATAATTTTTCAGGGTCTCAGAATCATGCAAGGCTGTAATCAACAGTTAAAGAAAAAGAGCATGTTGAACTGTTAAATCTTATCCAATTGTACAAATAACTACCTGATTGTTTTACAAGAATTTCTAACAATATAGTTAAAAACTTTACCTTGTAATTCCAGAAGGATGTGAAGACAAAATACATCTCAATGAATATACTACCAAAGGGCAGCAAACCTCCCATCATTGAGACTACAGATGGAGTGAGGTACCATTTCTTCTCAGGGATTGGACGAGGAATGGTCTTCACACGACATGGGTTATTTGGAGCTCCGCTCCAGTTTCTTCCAACAACTGTACCTAGAAGTGCCAAAGGGAAAGAAATGAAAGCCCAAATGATGAAAACCACCACCATTGTGCCAAAGGGAATAGCTGCAAGGGATCCATAGAATATAGCAATCGTGTTCAAGATGAAACCAATCCCAAAGCACATGAATGGAAAAAGAGATGCTGTGAGGATCATCGACTTTATCCAGCTTTTTCCTGATAATATGACATAAAAATAATACTTCAGCAAAACTATGCCAATAAAATCAAACAAAAGGCCATCTAGACATGACGTGTCAGATGGGACAATGGGTTGAAGTAATCTAAGTAATCTAACAGCCCAATTGTTCTCAAATAAATGGGAAAAAAAATTGCCAGTGCATTGCTGAAGTGCATACCCCCATTGCGCGAGTACATCCCACCACTCACATACCCCGAAATGAATGATGTAAGAGCATAACAAACTATGAAAGTTGTGACAATTGCTCCTCGCCTGAGATATAGCATTAAAAAGAAATTCATAACAATATCAAGAAGGCGGTGCAGGTATAAAACCAGAAAGTCATAGGAGAAAAACAGTGCTGCCAACACAGCTAAAAAAGATCAAAGAGACAATAAACAGAAAAAAATAAAATATAATAACTTGAAACACCAATAAATACAATTCCTTGTCGAGAGCCAACTTACCCAATATACAACATTCCAACAATTGCCAATAATATGACAAGCAGAACAAGCAGTGCAAGCTGAGCACCTGTGCCAACAACAGCCGAAAGTAGAACTAAACTGCGTGGAGGCCGGAATACGTCCCCATGAACAAGCTTCCATCCAGACTCTTCACTTACATCTCTTTCCTGTGAATGAAGTGCTGACAATTGAGAAGATTACCCAAAAAAACACATACACAAGGAAGAGAGAGAGAGAGAGACAGAAACAGAGCATAAATAACAAAAATTATAGACAGCAGCACCAGAGTCTCCAGATCATCATCTTCCCGAGCATATTTTGCATAGTCATTTCTGAGAGTACGCATCAATATCATGGACACCAAACCAGTAAGGAAGATAACCATCATAAATGAATTAAAAATGGAGAACCAATGAATCTGCACATTTTACAGTGGACACAATTATCAGAGCAAAACAAAGACTAAGGAAATAAACAGGTAATCAAATACTAAAAGGAAAAAACCAAAGAAAAGGCAAGTCATTCATACTTGATTTAAATCACTGGCATCACAAATGCACATGTATTGTGGGTATGAGAATCAAATTTCCACTAGGGTAGATGCACTGGTTATCATCATGGGAGGAAATCAGAAAACTGCAAATAGAAAATATTACCTGATGCTCAAAGAAAGGGTAGTCCAGATAAACATCAAAGCGACGTGCAAATGTGGTATTAGTTGGAATCCATTTGACAGAATATGTCAGGTCCAATGTTCTCCCAGCTTCCAATGGTTTTGGGCTTTCTTGAGAGAGATTAACATGAATAATCTGAAAGATTAGAAACTTCAACAGTAAAGCCAAGAATGGATCACAAGAAGACCCATAATCCAATTCATGTGGAGGTTTAGTAACCACAAACCTGATCTTTGTTGTATTGAACAGCAATGCTCTTATGGGTAAAAAGCACATGCTTCTTGTTATCACTGTTCCTATCAGGATGCAGCTCACCAACAAAGCCTACAACATGGGTAGAATAATATATTCTAGAATAAGTATCAGCTATCCCCAAATTCAAAAATTGAAAACGCTTTAGAGTTAAAGGAATGCATACCCCATAAAGGCAGATCATCTGAACTTGTATGATCAGCACACCGGAGACCAAATCAAATGCAATCAGAGAAAAAAAATAAAAATAAAAATAAATTAAGGTACTTAGTGAATGCTCCAATAAATTATAGCACATAAAAGCTATAAAACTAGAACACAAAAAAGAAGCATGAAACAAATAAAAAAGGCTCATACGCCCATATTACCAGGTTTTTTTTCACATAAATCAATTATTCAACAATATTAAACAGTGCAAAACTGGTCCCATGAGTACAAATGTTACGTGTACACAGGGTACTCTTGAACTGAGATGAGGTAAAATCAAATCAAACAAAAAAATAAAATAAAAAAATAATAAACAAATAAATAAATAAATAACACATATCAATGTGCCTCAAAAACCTGAGCATACACCTCAAGAACAGATCATGCATATTTTTACTCCTCGAGTGAAAAGATGAACACCTTTTGTCACTGTTTGTACCATAAAAAAAATTCCATTTAACCAAAGTAAAAAATCAATTTCCATCACTATGTAAGCCTCCCCACATCCCCCTGACCTCTCTGGAAGAAAATAAGAAAATACTAAATTTATTGCGCACCAAACACAAGAAAAACTGATAACAAGGGAAATGAGATTTTTTATTAGTTCCATTATATATTTACTTCTATGTCATGAAAAGCAGCCCTAGTTTTTTAAAAGTGAGCAGTATCACTGTCAAAGCTTGATATACATTGTTGGCCCACAATCAAACAGCTTAAGCTTTTATGCAAAGTGCGAATCCAACATGGTATCAGAGCTGCTTACCAGGAGGTCCTAGGTTTGCCCACATTTATCGTATGGTGTTTAAAAAAATTTTGTATTCCCTATAAAGGGTGTAATTTATCGTGTGTTTATTTCTCCACGTGCTATCCGGCTGCAAGTGCAAGGGAGTGTTAAAGATGTCACATTGTTGGCCCAAAACCTAATAGCTCAAGCTTTTAGGTAAAGTGGTAAGCTAACAATCACATACACAGAGTTCCATCCATCCAGAAAAATAATTATTAATTGTATTCAGCCATTGTATTCTGGCATTATTTTTTCTTAAGCATAAATGTATTCTACCATAGCTACCACAGTTTTTTGAAGGTGTAGTTGTATTCTGCCATATTTTATAGTAGATAGAGAGGAATGCTTGTGACAGAGGCTTTATTATATTCTGCCATATTTTACATCAGAGAGAGAGAGAGAGGACTTTTTGCAGCAGAGGATTTAAATATGCACCATATGAACTCTCAACTTTGAATAATCACACCAATAAATGAATTAGTAATACAAAGAAATTGTAATAACATACCCATGAAGAATTCAAACCAATAGCTGTTCTCAATTGCATCCTTGAACTGTTTGACCTTTAGCTCATCAAGTTCAAGTTCACAAATGGTGCTCCTATCCACATTTTCTGCAACAAAAATCAAAATTCTATAGCTTCACTCTAATCACATTCAAACAAGATAACGAGCTATAGCAAAGAAATAATCATACTTCGGAACTTTATGTCAATCTGGCTATCGATAAGTTCATTTCCACCCAGGACCTCACCAAGGCCACCCCATTTGTGAGCCATGTTGCCAGATGGGTGACAAAATGGAAGGCTGAAATAATTGTATGTTTCTTGTGGATTATTATATGGACCAACTTTATTTACCCACAGGGTAACTAGCTCATCTTTTTCATACTGCGGATAAAATAAAAGGTGTCAGTGAATTTATATAGAGTATGTGGAGATATACAACATCATATCATGCAATAGAGCAAAATAAATATGGAACAGGATTGCCAGTCCTAAAAATGGAATATTTTTTTCTTAAATCAGAACATATGCTATAAATTAATATCATCAAATTCACAAGTAGAATATTCAATTCTGCCTTTATTTCACTGGGGGAGGGTGTTCAGGGCTTAAAACCAGAAAGAAATAATAGTTTGGCAACGTAGCACAAGAAGATGGAGCACTGCAGGCTTATGGAAATAGGACCAACAATATTAAAGTTGATCACTGATCAGGCAGGACAAATGTTGTAGAATTGGAGAAAAAATCGAAGGTAAAAATACAAAATGAAGAAATCAATATATAGAAAAATGACAGAAAATAAAAGAGAAGCAAGTTCACAGCAGTGTACTCAAATCTGCTTACAGACTTGCCAAAAAAAAAAAAATGCATCATTTAGTACTAAACGTATACTAGAGCATTATCATATCTTTACTCCATAATCCACACATGCTTTTGTGCATAAGTTCTCACACACAGACTCGATAGCTGTGGCAGTGTCGAGATTTGGAGAAGATGTCAAATCCAATGCCTTAGATCAACATTGAAACAAAATATGGGTTCTTCAAAAAGGTAGGTGAGGTTATGTTGCACACAAGTGACGAGAGAAGTAGAGATAATCAACACAAACATCCAACAATCCTTAGGAGCTTAAGTATCACATGGAAGGCGAGGGAGAAAATGGAAATGTAAGGGTAGAGGAAAGGAGAATACAGGGATGATGGAATGATGAACGTAGAAGAAAGTGAAGTAAGATTGAGTTAGGCTAATTCTTTTTTGTGTGGGAATGTGAGGAGATATAGAGTAAAGCAAATCAGTAAATGTGATCTAAAGTATTCTCAAGTGAGGCAAGTGGGGGATATTTTATGGTAGCAGTGGGGTGACAATTACCAAATAGAGTGATGCCATTAGATGTCTTGGTCTTGGCTACTAGTACTGGGATGTACAATTGGTTCGATAGGCAGGTGACAAGTAACTCTTCTTGGTTAAGGAGTATAAGAATAAAATGCAATGTCCAGGTTTGGGCAAAGAAAGATTTGGGCTCTCATTAACAAGCCCCAACCTCAGCCCACCAGGCTTATTCTGTCTAATTCATCCGAAGGATCTGGAATTATTAAATAGGAAACCAGCCATAAATCCCATAATTAGTCCGCTTTTAGACACATGATTGTCCTCTTTGCGGATTGCACACTCTCAATTGCCCCTCACTTATGGCTTCCTGAAAATCTCTTACAAAAATCTTCAATCATTAAAAACGTTATTCATACAAGATGGAGATAAGTTTGCATTAAAAAAAAAACTCAAACTTGTACTTCGCCTGTGTAACACAAATTATCATTGTACACACAACCGGTCTCAAGCCTGGATAAAGGAACAGGGTTGTGGTCTTAAGTAGCTGACAGCCAACATAAAACTTTGTCAAATCTTTTCATCATGAATTCTTACCAAATTCACCTAGGTCAAGGGAATAGAGACCATGTCAGTGTAGAAGGGAGAGGAATAAGAAATTAGCACAAGAAACTAGGATTAGATCAGCAACTTGAAATATAGGGGCACTTACAGGCAAAAGTACGGAATAATCTGCCTTCAAGAGACGAAATGATAGGGGAGAAAGCTAGAGAAACTGAAAATCAGAATTTAAAATTTGGTACACTGGAAAAGAGAAACATAGAAACAGGGTGGAATTATTGTAGACAAAGACCTAAAAAATAACGTAGTAGATGTTAAAGGAATAGGGGATAAGATCATTAAAATCAGGATAGCTCTAGACAAATAGTAAATGTCATTAGTGTGTATGCTCCTCAAAAAGGCCTAGCAGAAAATCTTAAAAGACAATTTTAGAAAAATATGGGTAGAATTTTACAAGGGATACCAACATATAAAAAGAAATTCATAGGAGTTGATTTAAATGGATATATTAGAAAGGATAATATAGGCTATGAAAAGATACATGGAGACTATGGACATGGAGATTAAAATGAGGCCGGTGATACAATGTTAGATTTTGTGTGGGAAAACATGGTTAATAATTTGTATTCTATGATGTTTATTTTATATTTATTGTGTAGCTGTAAATAATGCTGCAATTAGGCAGCATGCTGGCACTGAACATGTGCCTGCCTGAAATTCTGGCAGCATGATCCAGAATTTCTGGCAGCATGCTGAAAATATGCCTGAAAATATGGCACCAACTATGTAAACTTCTTCTATATAATGATAGCAAACCCTATGGAAGGGTAAGACATTAAGACCAACAAAATGTAGACCCTAAAATTCAACATGTTATCAGAGCATTCATTGCTGAAATCCAACATGGTATCAGAACCTGCTGCTGCTTCTTTGCTGTTTCACTCTGGTTTTTAGTTCAAAAACTGAGTATTTTTTGCATCTTTCTGTTCAGCCTTCATTGCTGATGGTTTCAAATGATCAGGCCTTAATTGCCATGGGATCATTGTTTGTGATCAGCCTTCATTGCTGAAATTTATTGGAGCAGTTTCTGTTTTTATTTCTACCGTTACCAGCCTTCATTGCTGGTGGTTTCAAATGATCGGACCTTAATTGCCATGGGATCATTGTAGGTGATCAGCCTTCATTGCTGAAATTTATTTCTTACCAGCCTTCATTGCTGGTGGTTTCAAATGATCAGGCCTTAATTGCAATGGGATCATTGTTTGTGATCAGCCTTCATTGCTGAAATTTATTTCTTATCAGCCTTCATTGCTGGTGGTTTCGAGTGATCGGCCTTAATCGCCAAGAGATCATTGTTCGTGAAGAATGTAGGAGGTTGCAGAGACAACCGCTACAACACAATCGGATGAGATTGTTCGATCCCAACAAATTGCAAAATATCCAGGCAGGGGTAAAGTAGTTTCAGAGTATTGTATCCAAGCTGGGGATGGAAAATACCCATTCGCCAGCTTGAGGGGGAGTGTGGGAAAACACGGTTAATAATTTGTATTCTATGATGTTTATTTTATATTTATTGTGTAGCCGTAAATAATGCTGCAATTAGGCAGCATGCTGGCACTGAACATGTGCCTGAAATTCTGTCAACATGCTCCAGAATTTCTGGCAGCATTTAGGTGCAGAAAATATGCCTGAAAATATAGCACCAACTATGTAAACTTCTTCTATATAATGGTAGCAAACCCTATGGAAGGGTAAGACATTAAGACCAACAAAATGTAGACCCTAAAATTCAACATTTTGCCATGTTTTACAATTTGATTATATTGAATACTTGTTTTATAAAAAGAGAATAACACTTGTAACTTTAAAAAGTGGGCTTACTAAAAGCCAAAGAAATTTATTTTTAACTAAGAAGAGGGATCGTCTATCTTGTAAGGATTGTAAAGTTGTCCTAGGTGAAAGTTTGACTACACAACATAGAGTTCTAGTATTAGATATACATACTAAAAAATGGAAGAGGAGTAACATAAATCAACACAGGAGGACTAGATGGTGAAGCTTGAAGAAAGATAATATAGTTAAATTGAAAGATAAAATAATCAAAAGTATGATTGGACGATAGAGGGTAAGGTAGATTCAAATACTATTTGGAATAAAATAGCTGACTCTATTATAAGGACAGCAAAAAGAGGTTTTAGGTGAATCGAAAGGTAGATACTCGGGGTAGTAAAGAAAGTTGGTGGTGGGATCAAGAAGTCCAAAAAGCCGTTAAAACCAAAAAAAAAAAAAAGTAAAAAAAAAAACGTACAATATGCCAAATTTGTACATATATAGAAAATCTTAAAAAATATAAAGAGGCAAGAAAAAATGCAAAAATAGACTATTAGTGAAGCTAAACATAGAGCTTATGATACTTTATATACTAGATTAGATACAAAGGAAGGAGGAAAAAGACATTTATAGACTTGCTGGAGCTAGAGAAAGAATGCATTAGGTGATGTAAAATGTATAAAGGATGCATTAGGTGATGTAAAATGTATAAAGGATGAAAATAATATGTCTTAACTAGAGAAGAAGACATAAAAGAGAGGTGGCGAAGATACTTTGATAAGTTGCTTAATGAGAACTAAAATGAAAGATTAAAAACGACAAATGGGGAGAGGACAAAAAATAAGAGATTTATTCGCAAAATTAAAGTCATTGAAATTAAGGTGGTGTTAAAAAAGATGGAAAGTGGGAAATCTTTGCAGGACCCGATATAATTATCAATTGAAGTTTGGAAATATTTAGGGGATAAAGGAAATATTTGGTTAACTAACCTATTCAACATTATTATAAAAACTAAGAAAATGTCAAAGGAATGGAGGAAAAAGTAAGTTAATACCTTTATACAAAAACAAAGGCAATATTCAAAATTGTAATAACAATCGTGGAATTAAGATTATAAGTCACACGATGAAATTATGAATAAAACTAGAAACGAGGATATCATAAAATCAATTTGGTTTTATGCCTGAGAGAT
Organism: Malania oleifera; assembly: GCF_029873635.1. NCBI lineage: Eukaryota > Viridiplantae > Streptophyta > Magnoliopsida > Santalales > Ximeniaceae > Malania > Malania oleifera. Next base: position 42,337,061 of record NC_080425.1, read on the forward strand.
AAACAACAGAAGCTATTTATCATTTAAGTTTCATGGAAAATTTTAGGAAAAAGAATAGGAACTTGCATATGACCTTTTGAGCTAGAGAAAGCATATGATAGAGTACCCAGAGAAGTTCTTTGGTGGATCTTAGAAAAGAAGGGGGTATACAGTAGATATACTGAGGTTATTAAGGATATGTATGTAAAGTAGTGACTAGCATTAGGACTATCGAAGGGGAATCTCGAAATTTTCCAACCACAATAGGTCTACATCAAGGTTCTACTTTGAGTCCATATGTTTTTACTTTAGTGATTGATGAACTTAATAAGAATATCTAAAATGAGATCCCTTGGTGTATGTTGCTTACAGATGATATTGTGTTGGCTGATGATAGCAAGAGCAAAGTGGAATCTATAAGTTAGAACTTTGGAGAACCGCATTAGAATTCAAAGGTTTTAGGATAAGTAGTAATAAGAAAAAAATATATGAAACATAATTTCAATAATATAAGGAGTAGGAGTGGAGAGAAGATTAAATTTGATAATCAATAAATTAATAGCACTAATAGATTTTGATATCTGGAATCAAATATGCAAGTGGAAGGGGAAATTGAAGAAAATGTAATACATAGAATTAAAATAGGTTGGGAAAAATGGAGGAATGTGCTAAGGGTGTTGTGTGATCATAGAATACCCTTATTTCATAAGATTGCTATAAGGTCGACTATGTTTTATGGTTCAAAATGTTGGACAACTAAAAAACATGTACAAAAAGTAAAAGTTGCTGAATTGCGACTGTTAAGGTAGATGAGTGGTATAACATTATAAGATAAAATAAGAAAGGAGCATATGCGCAATAATTTAGGTATAGCCCCAGTCCGAAACAAGACAAGGGAGGCGGCTTAAATGGTTTAGGCATTTGAAACGAAGCTTAGTAGAGCACATATGAGGAGGAGTGAGTTAGTCATTATTTCTAATGTGAAAAGGGATAGGAGCAGACCTAAAATAACTTGGAATGAGATAGTGAGGAAGAATTTAATAGCCCTTAATCTAATAGAGGAAAACGCTCTCAATCGAGTGAAGTGGCAGAAAAGGATTCATGCAACTGACCCTACTAGTGGGACTTATTGTTGTTGTATGCAAATGGAGATAATGAGTATGGGCATGCATGTTGCAAAATTTAAGTAAAAAATGGACCTGCAGTCACCACCAAATTAATTGTTAGTTGAAAAAAAAATAATTAAGTCCATTTTACTCATTTACATATATAAAGTACACAAACACATTATATGGTTATGCATTCACGTCATATTATGACCATTTATCCATCTAGATTTTGGGAAATTAGTCTAGATTTTGGCATCCACACTCAAATGTATGCTGAGACACAGTAGCACCCACATCTACAATTCACAGTTGCAACATGTTTGTCATTGAGAAATTAACTAATTATAAACAGGCAGATTTATGGGAAGGCAACATGAGATTTGATTTTGCTTGTTACAAAAACATGCAATAACACAAGAAAATGCAACAAAAAACTCAATTCTGGAAAGTGATGTAAATGCCAGGCATCAAGTACAATAGGTTATTTTCCCTTAAAAGCCTGCAGGAGTCGGTACTTGAACCAAGATATATGAATTATACACACAAAATTAATTTTAACTGCAGATACATGAAATGAATCCAAGGAAAAAAACATGAAGCCCCTTGTTTTAAATTAATATAGAAATAACGAGCAGCTTGTAATCTGACATTATGATCAAACTATGTAATTCCATTTTCATAGAAATTATATACACTTATACGTCAGCTAACACATTAATCATCAAAATCAATAGAATAAAACAAATTTGTTATATGTATATAGTAACCCCTCCGGGGAAAATAAAAAAGTGATTCCCACTACTTTCAAAACCCTTCCAAGGTTGCTTTTTTCACCCTAGGAGGCCGCTTGGGAAAGGTCCTCACCCTTGACAAACTTCAAAGAAAGGGCATTTCTACCATTAATAGATGTTTCCTGTGCCTCAAAGAAGCAGAATCCATGGATCACATCCTTCTCCATTGCCCCTGGACTGGGAGTCCCTAGAGTTCAGCCATTTTCTCGGTCAATCAGAAAAGGGTCATTGCAGCATTGGTTGAGAGCAAGATTTGTGCTTGGAAAGGGATCTGCACCAACAAGCTCAAAATGAGAGCCCTTTCTCTTATTCCTTTGCTATTTTTTGGTGGTATGGAAAGAAAGAAACAGAAGGGCTTTCAATGGGATGGCCTCTTCCTTGCAAGTTGTTAAAGATAACCGGATTTCCATGATCTCTAGTTGTCATTGTGGGTTGCCCAAGAGGGACCTCCCTATTATTCTTGATTTCCTGGATGCACTTCAGTGGCTGGTGTCTGTTTTAGTTTTTTGTTGTTTGTGCTGAAAGGCATCTTATTAATGCCTAGTTTTCCTTTAATAATGTTTCTTCACTGATCAAAAAAAAAACTAATTTCAATATAAAGTGCTAATTTAGACACCAAATATCAACCCCTGAATAGTATTGCAAAGATTAAGGTTCAACATGAGAATAGTCGAGATATCAGGCTCTCTGATCTGGAGCAAAGTTTCAAAACAAAAAGAAAGAAACAAAGAAAAGGAAAAAGAAAAGGCTGCACTCAACTGAGCACAAATACGTTCACATTACTGCAGCAGAATTATCTAGGGGCTTTGTGTCTTTTCCAATTCTTTCCTTTAAATTACATTGGGTGATTTAAGACTGGTTTTAAAGGCTGCAATTTGATTTTACTTACAATTTTTGCCATATAAAAGTGTATCTAAAGGCTATAACTGAATCATTATTTAGGTTTTGATGATTATTCAATAAAGAACGTTATTCTATTCCTTGTCCTCTACTCTGTAGCCTAGAAAACCAATCATTGACTGCAATTTGATATGAGTTGTCCTTTTTATGATCTCTACATATTTTTTATAATTGTGTGAGATTTTCCTACATCATTCTCGAAGAATGCTCGTCTCACTAAGTGGGGAAACATGCAACGCCCTCTGCTTTACGTATTGCACATAGTACTAAAGATTAAAAGGCAACCCATTTCATCCATTCATGAATGCTACAACACACTCCACATAAAGGTTCAAAACATTGCTCCTGATAGAAAACCAAAACTCCTATTAGAATTCACACTTCTAGACTAGAGATTTTTGTCAGTCAGATTGAAACTAAAGTGAAAAAGCTAATATAAGTTTGAGCATAATCTTTACATTATGTTAGCCAGATTCTTCCTGAAAGTGTGCAACCCAAAAAGTTAAAAAAATAAGTAGATCATATGAATGCATGTTGCCACTGCCTTCAGACTAGTTGCATCTAGAAGAACACAATGTGTCACAAAGAAACAAACATTTTATTGGCTTAAAATTTTAACAAGAGAATTTTAAATTGTTGATTTGTCATAATCTGACCAAAAAACTGAGTGGCTTACAAAATTGACAAGAGATTATTACATTGTTTCTTTTTTGTAATATAACAAATGAGTTGGGTGAGAAATGTCATAGATTGTTAAGCTAATGGACCATGAAGTACAAGTTTAATGTTCAGATTCGACTAATATATTACAATTTAAATACATCTATATGGGGTATTGAGGTGGAAAAGTTGTAATATAGTATGGGTATCAAACTTATTTGTAAGATAATGTGCATTAAACATATTTAGTTAATACAAACGAAATTCATAAATTGTTTGAATATTATTTATTATACAAATAATGATAATTTAGACATGAATTGTTAAATAAAATGTTGTTGTAAGTTTATTTTTTCATATAATCTCAAAAGCACGTATAATAATCTTTTGTTTCGATAAAAATAAATAAAATAAATTAAGATATAAATTTCACTTCACTCCTAAATCTTTCATTTGAATTCTGAGGAAATTTCATTGCTTAGTTAAAATTTCGAGATTTCGATAAATTTCGGATGATTTGTTGAGATTTCGATGGAAATTATGCAAGATGGAAATTGACTGCCATTTCGATATTGAGTCACGGAAACCGGAAATTTCCATGGAAATTCTGACAATTTCATGGAAATTTAACACCATGGTTTAGAATATGATGAAACAATATATATTAACTTTTAGCTTGTTGATTAATTTTCTATATATTCCCTCTAGATATCTGAGAATTTTCCACACATTTCCTTATTTCGTAAAAGTACCAGGAAAAACTATGCATCATATATTTATGTAAATTTACAACAATCAAGATGTTTGCATTTTATTCTGAAATAATTTCAAATAACCATACAACTTAAGGTTTATGAGAATTTTGTGCTTTTCATCTCAAAAGATAAAGCAAGTTTGCCATCTTCTCTCACCTTTCAATAGGGCAAGCATGCGTGTGTGCATCTATACATGAGAAGTGAACCCAAGATGATTAAACTCCCGGAACAATATTTTCAAGATTTTTGAAGTTTGTGCGTATGTGTGTGATGTGGAAAAAAACAATAATGATAAAAAAAAAAAAAGGAAATTTTTTTTTTCTAACACCCAAATAATTAGTATGTGCATGAAAAAAAAATCCCCCCAATTTCAATGCCCTAGGAACCCTATCCCATCCATGAGAAAAAGAAAACTTGAACCCAAGTCCTGATATAACATATAATAGTCTAGGACTAGCAAATACTAAACAATAATATTTCTTAATTTCCCTAAAATCTAAAGTTACCCATAGTATCTAAATATTGTACATGTTTTTTGCACAATAGAAACTACGGTATTGTAATTTTAGGTAAGTTATAGTTAAAGCCCCAAGATCACCACTTTGCTAACTCCATTGCATACATATGCTTTTAGCCATTAATGATCTAGGTAAACGTTTTCTTATATTTAACCCATCACAAGTCTTCAATCTGATTTCATCATATACACATCACACATGATTTTAAGCAATAATAATCCTGAGTTAATATTTCTTTATGATAAGGCACTCTCAAACATTAATACGCACATATTAACACTAACTTATGTAGCTAAAATTCTCATCTTGATAAGCATAACAACATTAAATTTGATTCCGTGCATACCCAGCTGACTATATTACCCTCAAAAGTAGACTATTCAGCTTTTAAGGCATTTATACAGTACTCAAATACATGTTATTTCACACAGTTCTACCGGGCATTACCGAACATTGGTTATGTAATGAATAACACACACACACACACACACTTTGCTCCTTATGACTTTTTTTGTAGGCTTGCTCCTTTAAAATTCTTTTATATGCTTGATCCTTGAGAGTAGTTATTAAAAATCAACAAACTAAATTCAGCTAACTTCAAGCTATTAGAAGAAAAAGGCAAACTTAAAAACATAAAATAAGCGAGATTGAAAGAGAGAATAATACAAAAACCAAAAGGCAGATTAGAAAATATGTGAAGTCAAAAGGACAACTCAAAGATCAAGATATTAAATATTCATGCAATGTAGGCACCAAGTATGTTATCTAATTTGTGGATAACATTATTCCTTCTAGTGATACTCTTGGTTAATTATTAGCATGTCATCAAACCTTTATCATGCCATGAAAACTAACCAAATTTTGTAGGCTTCAAACTTATATTGGTCACATAGGAGAATTGATTGGAAAGGCAGTCTTGAGGCGCACGCCGCGCACCTAATGCGTTTTGAGGCCAAAATGCCACAAGGCGTAATGTAAAAGGCGAAAGTCTCAAAAGGTGCAGCCAGCAAAAAATTATTTTAAAAAAAAATACCATCACTTGTGCAAGTTCCTCAGAAGAAGTAGCTTTCCTTGACATCAATGAATACTCTCATTCTGACAATCAATCTTTTCTGTCAAGACTCCTCTGACAAGACGGCCGGGGTGTTGTCTTCAGCTGATCAAGCACCATGATTCCCAATCCCCCCCTTCTCTCAGCTTGCTTCAAATGTCAACCAACCTCAGTTCTTCTCCAGATCTGCGTCTTTGTCTTCTCAGGCGATCTCTCCCACATTCAGGACCTAATTCAAATCTTTGACACTCAATTGCTTCAGACATTCTCAAAAATATTCGCACAAAAACCTCTTTGTAGACAACTTCTCTCGCTTCAGCAAGCCATACGACTAAGAGATCTCTTTTCAATTTCATTCAAGGTTGTCAGAGAGAGAGAGAGAGAGAGAGAGAGAGCTGACTAATATTAACACTCTTTTAACCAGGAAGGGCAAGGGTTGGAGTAAAATATTAAGCTCATTGGACGAGACATGCAATGGCCCTGCAATTCATGGGCAAATACCCCCACAGCCAGCTTGAGTTTAGACTATCTATGCTATCTTTCAGGGGTAAAATTTAAAGAACATGTTTATTTTAAATTTTTTGTATGCATAAGTTATTTATATATTTTTTAAATAAAAAAATAAAATTCCCAAAAGGCATACGCCTCAATGCCTTGAGGCCTCTGCCTCGCCTTGTCAAGATAAAATGCCTTGCCTCGTCAAGATAAAATGCCTCCCCATACCCATTTGCCTTTCAAAACATTGGATAGGAGCATGTGACAATTTGAAATTGATTCACATCCCATCATCCATCATTATTACATTATTTCTTCCGCTTATGCTTGTACTAAAGAGTAGTTCCGTTAGAGTTGACCTTTCTGGAAACTTCCCACCACTAAACTGCACAACTTGTTCTACTTCTCTGCAATGTAGATCACACTTGGCCGGCATATTAGAGGTGCATAATTCATGACAAACAAATTCATAGTTGGGTGCCACAGATTATATACAAACCTCAAGCAATTACATGAACCCCTATAGCAAACGTAAGTAACTGACAGAATTTTAGAGCAACTGCCTACACCCTAACCAATGAAATGGGTTACGCCTACTTACCTAGAAGCTTTTGACAGCCAAAATGTGCACAAAGGCCAACATTAAATGCAAACTCTTACACAGCTTGCACGCAGTACAGATGAAAATTCCATTTTAGACAGCTCTGTTTAAGGGTAGCTGCAACTGGCTGTGGTTTAAAGCATGAAACAACATCTGTCTTTTCTGCCCAAAAAAAAATATCTTAAGGCGAAATAATTTGGGAAGACTCTAGATACTGAAATTGACAATAATATTTTCTGCACCTCACCGTCTCTCTCTCTCTCTCTCTCTCTCTCTCTCAAAAGATCTAAAACAGAGATCTAAAACCCCTAGACATTACATCAATCCACAGTGCCATGCCTAATGAAAAGAGGATATTCTACTCCAGAATTTAACCAGAAGCGCACACAAACACACAGACAAAGTGTGCTTACTAAACTTGACCTCAAATCACAGGCTATGAACACTCACAGCGTCATTAAAACCGCAAAATCAACCCTCAAAGCATCACGAACCTCAGCAATCAAATCACAAGGCACGGCATTTCCAAATCAACAGATCTAAATCGAATGGTCAAATATAATGCAAAAATGACAAGATCTTAAAGCTGAAATAGCGAATTACGATTCGAAGACCAAGTCGCATCTAGGGCTTCAGACCGACGAACTCGAGCTTTACCTTGTGGTCAGACTCAGATGCGGACGACGGCGACAAGACGAGAGCAAGGAGAAAGACGACAACCAGCGAAGAGGACGATCGGACGGTGAACTGCAACGACGCCATCGTCGGGCAAGACCTGGATCTACAACAAAGAGTCCGAGATACTTTCAGGGAGAGAGAGAGAGAGAGAGAGAGAGAGGTTTCTCCAAATTTCAGAGATTTGCTTACTGAGGACCCAGGTGGTGGAGAGGCTTTCTACTAGTAGATTTGCGACCTATGAACGCATACAGCTCTACTTGAAATGATCTTCTTCGGTTACTTTTGGGCGTAGCTCATCTCAAATGCACCCATTTTGTCGTATTTTTGGATTTTTAAACTTACATAAACTTGTTCACCCGTGCACTCAATAAATATTTGATTATTTAAATTGTAAATATAATTTTTATTATTATTTGTTATTTTAATTAATTTACCTGATTAATCTCTAAATATATTATTAAAATATATTTTAATTGCAGCGTATTATACACGGCATGAAATTGTCAATGAGCTATTAAAATTAAATTGACCCCCCAAAATAGTTTCTAAACAAATTATATTTCAAACAAATCATTTAATAAAATGTGTTTTCTATTTTAAAATTGTTGATATGTGTCTTAAATTAAGCGGTCTTTATAATAAATAAGTTTTATTCATTAGCTGTACAAAAAAGTTTTGATTAGTTTTTAAAATGTTACTTTATTTTCTAATTCAACATAAATTTGTATCGGGGCTTTGGAGGCCACAAAATACCTCTTGTTTTACTTTGATTTATATATAGTTGGAAGTAGGGATGTTCACGATTTGGGTATCTAAACCAAATGTGTATCTACCAAACATTTTCTGAACTGAAACCAAAATAAATGCTTTGATTAATCAATAACATAGTTAATCGGCAGTTTGGTTCAGATATCCAATTCAATCTGAATGTAGTGATTAATGTGGTGATTGGGGACAACTTGATGAGCAAATTTGGAAATGTTCACAAGCCGATGTGATGACGACTTGATGGTTGTGGTTAATGGGGGACAACTACGTGAGATGGTTGGTGGAGGCTAGAGAACGATAGTCAACGAAGAATGGAGAGTGGTGACTAGAAAGTTTGGCAAATAGTGTGATGGTCGAAGGAGAACAAAGGGTGGCAAGTTTGGTGACTGGTGTGACCGTGACGACTAGAGGAGAATAAAGGGTGATGACTGGGAAGCTACAACAACTGGATGATAGGAAGCTTTAGTGGGTAGTAAACGGTTGTGGTTGTTGGGGATGGGTGAAGCCTGGAGGGTTAAGAGTATGAGAAGTTGGGATGTAAGATTTGCCCTAACCAGGTTTGTTTAAATGTGTTCTATTTTCTTGTTTTGAGTTTTGATTTGGTGTGGTTAGCTACACAATATACTTACTAAGGTCCTAAACTACCAATAAAATACACCCATGTGTACTTATTTTTAATTTTAAAACATTATATACTCATATTAATAATATAATATAGTTATTTATTTTTATAATATTGTAAGTAAACATACATATGTATCGGTTCGATTTGGGTAACTGTCAATTCAGGACCAAGACAAACCAAAACCAAATCAATAACCAAAAATTGGGAAAAAAATCCACTTCGAAGCCGAGCCAAGCAAATTGATTAATTGAATTTTTGGTTTGATTTGATTCGATACTTCATATTGGTACAATTTTCAAATATTTGAAAAACCCTAGTTGGAAGTGGTATCATATGTTTGTGTGTTTCAAGAGAAATGAGAAGTCATTTTTTTTTAATATAATGGTGTTTGAGACCCTTTTTGAGCTCAACTAACTTATCACGATAACAAATCTATCTCTGTAACCCTCCCCACTTAAACATCAAGATTTTATTTGAAATAGAAAGTCAATACTAAGGCTCCAATGTTGACTTCTAATCAAGGAAGTCTTTTTTAAATTTATGAATTGAGCAGCTCACAAGGTGATATTAAATGGAGATGGTTGTCCATTATTAAATATAATTGTTCATAGCTCATTTTGGTCTTTTAGTTTACATAATACTTATGCCATTTTGTCTTAATATACATACCAAAAAAATTATGATCTCAAATCTTAGTTATGAATTTTCATTATTTTTTTATTATAGATTTAGCACAAATTTTTTTTTTTTTTGTAAGATATTATAGTCCAAGTGCATGAAATGAATGAATAGTGATACTAATCTCATTTTGGTGGTTTAAAAGAGTAGTTTCAAGATTTATCCAAGTTATCAAGTAGTGAACTCGACATGAAAAATAGTGATTCTCTTATTTATACACTCTTTATGGCATTTAATAAGGGAAAAAAAATACAAGATGTTAGCTTTAGTGTATTCCCAAAAGGGGGGTGAATTGGGTATTTAAAAATTTGTCCCTAGGTCAATCGGTTTAACAGCTGTATAAACACAATCATTCATAATAGTAAAATATAAACATTCATATGCCGAAATTTAAAATACATAAATTAAAAGCACGCACAAAAAATGTTATCGAGTTTCAACTAACTGTGCCTATGTCCCCGCCTCTAACTCACAAGCCCAAGGATTCTACTAAAACTCACTTAACGAGTGGAGCGGCACCAATTACAACAAAGTCAATTAGCACAGGGCTGACCTCAACCTTTACAAATTCTCCTTGAGAAGCGGAGAAGGCCATAACAATCCTTACGAACTGGATTACCGCCCCCTAAGGCCACGCCTTGAAATACAACAATATTCTTCACAAAATAACCAGTACAGTGATTATACTTCTCAAGTAAAGAAGATATGTACCCAATACGCGCAATCACATACACATCAATAATATAAGTAATGTAAACTCAATGATGTGAATATATGTGCAAATAATACTCAACAATATATGATCACAATAATATTCAAGAGTATTCTAAACAAACTGTATCTTTGAAACAGGTTTATATCAAATCTCAATGTTTAATCAGAATTTCAAAGATGCTAGTCAAATATTCAAACTAACTCAAAAGATTTCCTTTAATGAAATGCGCACACGAGTAGTCTGAAAAATATTTTAACTTGTAGAAAATATTTTGCACAACAAAATCAAAGTTATGGGACACTTGCAATAACAATGCAAATATCCTAAGCTTGCTAATTTATCCCAACACAAGATTTATAATATTGAAATCTTTGAGATAAACCTAAGTCAAACTCCCCAAAAAATAATATCACAATCAAACAAGCAAATGAGAGTTTTTAGCAAAATCTAGCAATCACAAGTACTCTAAATATGCTCTCACAATCTCAAAATGTATAAAGGAAATGGAAATTTGAGAGTATTTAGACAAAAAGAGTATTTGAAAAGAGAGGATTTTTGGCTAATGAAATTGCAAATCCTTGCAAATGAGCCAATATTTATAAGCAAGGGTAAAATTATAACCGTTTGGGACTTTTTGGGAATTCTTAGAAAAGTTTCAAATTGTTTAAACACAATTAACTCAACTTAACCTGTATTTACCTTGGTTAAAATTTTTTTTAACCCGACAAGGTTCGGGTGGCTGAACCGTGGTTTGGTTGCCCGAATAGACACGATAATAAAAGACTTTAAAATTAGTTCGGCAGCCTGAATTACAGTTCGGTGGCCCGAATCAAAGTCATAAACATTTCTTCATAAATTCGGGTGCCAAGTCATAGGTTCGATAGCCCGAACTCATGTGTTCGGTCGCCCGGGGCTTAATTTAAACTAAATCGCTCGGTAACCCGGGTTGGTGAAATGTCCTTTTCAGGTGGTTCGGGTGCCCGTGGACGGTATGCACAAAATTTTTTGGTTGCCTAAAAGCCTAAGTCAACTGTTGACTTCTCAACAATTTAGGCGCTCGAGGAGTTTTGAATTCTTAGGGTTCGGTCGCCCGAGCTCTCTCAAAATTCCCTATGATATTCAATTTTAATTCATTTTTAACACTCTTGAATTCTGTATGATATATGTGCATAAGTCGTGGGACCTAAAGTCTCACTAAGGTCTTTTCAAGGGCCATTTTGAGATAGTTCCAAAAATCCGGCGTCGGTCGACCTGCTCTAAGGTCATTCAGTCCCTATGGTCAGTCTATGACATTTTTTAGCTTATAAACCTACATGCATGACATGCAGAGATTATTACAGATCATATTCCTAGTTACTATTACAGACCCATATTACATTAATCAATTTTACAAAATGAAATAGAATCTTCATGGTCTTCAGGCTTCACTTCAGGTTTTTGCATGCCATTATATGAGTATTTGCCAATAAAAACCTGCATGCAAACTTGGCAACCATTAAGTACCTGAGTATTTGTCATAATCAAAATAGGGTATGACCTATGGGGTCAACACAAGAGTTACACGTGTGCCTCCAATAGATATTATAGTCCCACAACCAAGAGTTAGGTGGTTAGAACCCCTAGAAAACCACAAGGGGGCCTAAAAAAGAGGACATAACACAAAAAGAGGGCGAGAGAGAGAGGGTAGGCTAGTTGTTTTAATTACTCTTATGGACTTAAGCATTAGAGGGTTTCCGCAACCCTACTTTGGTCACCCCCATTGTTTTGTTTTTCTAGGGACACAAGTTTCACAAAGCTCGGTAGATATTTGAGGACACTACCAATCCGAAAATTGATTCAACAATTTCGCATCATTTGTGGGAATGTAAAGTCATGCTACAATCACAGTTTTGGTAAATTTTCAAAAACAAAAAAAAAAAGTGGGTAAAAAAGGATAGTCAATAGCATGCATAAATGTTCTCTCATATCAATGACCATACCCAAGGGTCCACAAATCCCAATTTCCTTTGAAACATTCGCCTCTAACAACATTTCCAAACCATACAAAATCAAGTGCAGCTACTCGTATAAAATGCTAGGTGCTACTAGAACACAACCACCTAAGTTAGGGAATGAGTGGCTCATAATCCATTTATTCATGACCACACTAGATGGAAAAATCCCCTGAAATGCAAGGGAGTTTATTTACCTATGGGTTGGAATCAGAGAATGTAACTGAAGATCTATAGGAGAAAAGAGGCAACTTGCGACAAAGTTGAAGAAAAAAGAGTGAGGAGACCCTATTTACGAACAAGATAATAGTTGAACCTATTACGTTTCATTAACTTGGTTTTGATGATAACAAATTATTTTGAACTAATGACTTTGTGCTTGAGTGGCGTTTCTATACGAATTAAGCCATTGAAGTTGGAGAAAAGCCAAAGAATTGAGATAAAATTTTGAAGATTTTAATACATTTATTTGTAGTGTTCCTCTCTCAATTATAATGTATTTTAATCTATGAAATCATGTGAAAACATAAGGCATAATACTATTGGACCAAAACTTGCAAATGGGATCAAATAGAAGATCAAACTCTAGCCTTGTGCTGGGGGTGGTTGACTAGCCCAAGTAAAGGCCAAAGGTAGACAACCAACCTCTAAAGGTTGTTGACCGCTCTAGCAAGTTTTGCCTACAACGGTCTTCTTCTTGTCTCTAATGGCTAGTAAGTAGTTGACCAAGTCTTGTAAGCAATTAACCGATTTGAAAGCCAAAAAGACTCCACTGGGTAGAAAAATGGCTAATTTTCATCCAAACTCTATATATATGTCATCCTAAACCTTAAAAACGTTAGAGAAGCTATCCATACTAAATATCTAAGTGCCCTAACCTTAAAAATCTCTTTTGCTCTCTTTGTGCCTTAATTTGCTCATCTTTGAGAAGAAACTCTTAAGCTTATATTTGATGATTCTTTCAGAATTTGTCTTGAGCCTTAAGTTGTAAATATTTCCTTGTGAGGATATTTGATTTGCAAGCTCTCTTGTAAATTGGTGTCCTTACCTCCATCAAATTAAGATGTTCTCGTTTCCTTATATCTATGTGAAACAAAGGGTGTAATTGGTGTCCTTAGTGTTGTTAAAGCAAGGGGAGTTAGTGGAACCTCAAGTTGGTTTGCCTTAAGAGAGTGGACATAAGCCGGTTGTCAAACCATTATAAAAAGCGTTTGAATTTCTCTTCTCTTCCCTTCTCTCTTTAATTTGCTTAAATATTTGCATAATTTGCTTGCTTATTTTAATTTGCTTAAAATTTTGATATCAAGCACTTTAATTTCATTACACCCAATTCATCCCCCTCTTAGGTTGCCTTTGGGCTAACAAAACCACTATAGACAAGGCTCTAAATGCTTATCATAGAGTTGTATAATAGCACAACAAATATTGTGAATCATTTAGAGACATTTTGGATCTAAAGGTGTTGTATGGAGCCTCAATGTTTTCCCTTTGTGACTACCCTTAAGAAGTATTGGTCCATATATGACACCAAAGAGTGGGGTGAATTGGTTGTATTTATAAAAAAAAAAAAAAAAAAATTGACTTGTTTAACTAGATTGAGAGTTCAAACTTAATTCAATCATAAAAGTTGAATGCAAGTGGCATAATTATGGAATTGGAAATCAAACCATGAAAGGCATAATAAAGAAAATAGAGAAGAAACCACAAGTTAAGAGAACATTTAAAGTGAATTGGTCAACATACATACATTCACTCCCCAAACCCTTGTTTGGAAGTTTATAGCACTTCTCACTTAAAATAAATACTCTTAAAAAAAAAAAAAAAAATGGCATTTGGCTTGCACTACAACAAACACTTATTGCAATAAGTGCTTTTTCAGAACCACTTTTTTTAGAACAATTTAAGTGAATTTTGAGAAGTAATCCAGGATAGCTTTTGGTCACTTATAAGTGATACCGTTCATAGGTAGAGTTAATTTTGTAAATATAAGAAAATTTAGTGACAATTTTATAATTTGAAAAAATACATTAGAAGATAATCATATATCATTTTATTATGCATTATAATATATTAATTATTAATGAACCATAATTAAATATTGGAATAAAGAAGAAAAGCCATATATTAATTTAATTTAATATTAAAAATTAAGAATACTAATTTAATTAATAATATTATTTTAACATAAATTAATATGATAATCATAAGTTATAAATATATATTAAAAACAAGATTATTATTAATAAAAATAATAATATTTTATTTTTTTACTAAATAAAAATATTTAAATATTAATTAAAATCATATTTAAAATAATTATTAATTAAATTGTTAATTAAAAATTAATCATATATTATTTTATTATGCATTATAATATATTAATTATTAATATAATATAATAAAATTATGGAATGAATAAAAGAACCCATCTATAAATTTAAATTAATATTAAATAAATTAAAAATTTTAATTTAGTTAATAATACTATTTTTAACATAAATTAATGTGATAATCATATGTTATAAATATATAATAATAACAAGGTTTTTTCAATTGATAAGTAATATGATTTTATTTTACTTAATATAAAATATTTAAATTTAATTAGAAAAAAAATAATATAATTATTATTTAAATTTTTAATTATAAATATTAATATTTTTATTTAGAATATATTTTAAAATGCATGTTAGTTATTATAATTCAATTATGGATTGAACAATAATTATTTATTAATTCAAATTAACATTAAATAGATTAAAATTTTTAATTTAATTAATAATGTTATTTTTACCACAATTTAATATGATAGTAATATGTTACAAATACACATTAATAACAAAAATATTATTATTAAAAATAATAATCTTATATTATTTTTCAATAGAAAATATTTAACTTTTAATTATGAATAATCAGAATAATTATTAATGAAATGGTTAATTAAAAAATATGAATGTTTACAATTTAAAATATGTTTAAAAATAATCTTATAGTACCCTATAATAAAAGTAAGTGTCCAAATACTACTTATTTTAACACAATCAAACACCACTTATAACTTTCAACACTTTTCTAGTTTAGTACTTGTTATGGGCACTTATAAATTCAACACTTTTTATGAAAAGTATTTCTGCATAAGTGGTTCCAAACAATTCCTTAGTCACGACAACTAGTCCACTTCTTACTCAATCCTCTCTTGGTCCCAACCACTATTAGTGTAACCTACACCCAAGACAACTAGTCTATTTGGGAAACACTCTCTTGGCCCCCAACCAAAGTTAGTGCAACCTACACCCAAAACACCCAGTCTACTGAGGAAACACCTTCAGTACAAACGAAATAAAAATTTAACCTAATGGTTTTTTTTCTAGCTTACTAAGTATTATTCTTGTTCAAAATCATTGAGACTAGAGAGACATATGATAGTCTCAACCTATTATAAAGATATTACTGTCACGACCTGCTTAATTTCCATATTTTTTTAAAAAATATATAATAAAATAAATATCATCGATCTCAGCAGATCATAATCCACCTGGACCCATGGGTACCAGGGATATATCAGAACACATAACGGAAGCCTAAGCAGCAGGAAACATACAATCATATACATCTCATTATACCGTATATCACAATACCAGAGTTACTACAATCACTGTGTACATATATACACAACACTCAACCCAAAAAGATGTCTTAGGCCCATTTCCACAAAATACCTCCAACCCTATCAAAATACTTACCCTTCTGGAAGGACAAATCTACTGTACTAGATCAGTAGGGCTTTACCTGCTCTCCTATCAAGGGCTCTTGAAAAGTTTATAAAATTTTAGGGTGAGACACCTCTCAGTAAGGGAAATAAACTAATACCAGTGTGTGACAACATGAGTACTCCGTGTTATACATTTACCATACAGAACATAATCAGTAACTGTTTTGTCAAATCTGAGAAAACATATATATCATCAAAACATGGCAGAACATACTGCATTTTCATAAACATATTTCATCTTATATAATAATAATAACACAAAAACATTCCTGGTAGGTTAGCTGGCCGTTGTCATGTTTTACCCCCACATGACTGGGTTGTGTGGCCCGAAGGCGAGACCTGACAATGGTTGGCCAACCACTGCCAAGTCAATAGTACAATCTGTAAGTCTGATGGGTCTGCTAGACCTGGTCCGTACACCAGGGGCGCTCACATACTTCTTATAAACCACATCGACCATCCAATCTCACACCACTCTGTACAGCGGTGTTAACATAGATATCATGATCACGAAGACCATGGACACATAGTAACGGTACCGTGCAAGTGCTAGCCTAGACCAAGCCAACCAGGTTCTGATATCATATAACATATACTGAAACTGTCATACATGGATATCTCATATCATTAATTTTCAAATCAATCATGTCATTTTGTGCATATACTTATATCATGAAAATCATCGGCCCGTACGCCGGTATTACACATTTTATCATAGCTCGATCCATACACCGACAAATCATAGCACAGTCCGTACGCTGGAAAATCATAGCACAACCTGTACATTGGCAAATCACATCCATAGCTTGGCCCGTACGCCAACAAATCATGTCATAGCATAGCCCATACGCTAGCAAATCACATCCATAGCTCGGTCCATACGCCGGCAAATCATATACATAGCTCAGCTCGTATGCTGGCAAACATATATAAAAATCTTGGCTCGTACGCCGGTTTTCCCATTATAAAAATCTGTATCATAATCACATTTCCAGAAAACAGTATTTCTTAACATTTTATACTCATGCCACACTAACAGATTTTTCATATATTCAATATACCATAATTTTCAACAGTGTTTTCTCAAATATATATTATATATATGAACATATTTACTTTCCTAAAATTAAATGCTATATATACATACATTTTCTAAAAAAGAACTAGCTTAATTTATCCCCTTACCCGATTCTTGAAAAGCCCCTAAGAAAATTTGTCCCACACCCGCAGGGTTCACAACTCAACACCCTGGAAACAACATTCCCCAGAATTAAAGCTCAGTATTTCTAAGCGTATAACACTTTCTACAACTGTCAGAAATCCAAATATTGAGTAGAAAGCCTAACCCTAGATTTGGGATGGTTTCCATTTCAGCCCCATCGACGATCCGCTCCAGCAGACTTGCAGGGAACTTTCCTAAGAGCGTCGTGGTGGCTTCAAATCCTTGAACCGGCGGAAATCCGCCCGAAATCAAAGAGAGAAGGAGGAGGGACCGAAGGGTAGAGAGAGAGGTGTTGCGCAAGAAATTTTGGCCAAAAATGAGTTTTAGGCCTATTTAAACTATGGCCTTCATCGACGAGCCACGTCATCTCGTCAATGAGGTCAATAGAAAATTCTTCGAAGAACTCTTCCCTTCATCAACAAAATTTAGAAATCCCAAAGTCATCCCCTCGGTATTTCCTCGTCAATGAGCCATATCACCTCATCGACGAGTCCTGTAAAAAGTTCGTCAACGAACTCCAACGCTCGTCGACGAGTCCCCTGTATTCGTCGACGAGGAGCTAAAAATTCCTCGGGATTTATCCTTTCCAAAATGCAATGTAGTCGACTGCCTCCTTCTGTTTCCGGTTTCCATTTCCCTTTCTTTTATTATTTTAAATACCATTATTCTTCGGGTCTTTACAATTACAATGAGCTCTAATGAATTAGAGATGCAATGGAAATAAAAAGCTCTTATAGACATATCAACATAAGATTTTTCTCAATTTTTGCATTTCTATCACCTTCCTAGTTGAACAACATCAACAATATATATAAATCAAGTAGAACAATGTTCAACCAGTAGTAGACCATCAGTTAATGCCCAATAGATGGATTATATTTATAAGAGAGTTAAACACAACTTGTTTCTCAAGACAACTGAAGTTCTAAGAGTAAAACTTGAGTTCCAAGAAAAAACTCTTAGTCAATGTTTAACATAAGTTGTATTTGACACTAAATTCAAGCTTACAACATAATAAATCATGTTAGAAACACTCAAGCAAACTTAATTTATGAGCTAATCATGATCAACAACTTTTAAACAATCATTGACAATTCATTTCTGACCATAGTAATCTATAGAAGCTTCTTATGATTCATTTATTGATGCATCTAATGAAACATTTATCAATGCTTCTATCAAGACTTGGCTTATGGTGAGATGTCTATCAATTCTTCTTTTGGAGAATTTATTGATGCATCTAAAGAAGCATCTATCAATGTTTTTATGAAGACTTCTGTTAATGCTACTACCAACAATTCATTGAATTTCAAAGCAAGCATAGTTCAATAATCATAAACAATTAGTACGTATTTTTTTTCATTATGGTCTCATACATATTTGGTCATTTATCAAAATCTAATTGCAACAAGAAGGTTGCTCGAACATAGTATATAAGGACTGAAGCCAATATCCATCTTGATATTTAAAGACTCTAGTTTCTAATTCATAGTACATTTTTATAAGTAGCTATAGGGAAGACATTACTAAGTCTTATGGAAATCTACTAGAAATTCAAAGAGTCTTTGTGGGACTACCTCAAATGCTTCAATGTCAAGGTGCTAGAGGTTTCAAACTTGGAGTAGAGGACGGCAATCATGACACTAGTGTATAAGAGGACACCCACTAAGTTCAACATTGTGCTAGTGAAAAAGGTATCTAATATTTGCATGAGCTACTAAACCAAGCAAAGGGACACTACAACGTATAAGAGGTTTAAAGGGCCCAAAATGAGATTAAGCACAAAATAGTGAAAATAACGAAGGAGCAAGTTGGGTACATCGAAAAGCCAAGTGATAGGACAACAAAGAAACACCTATAAGGGACCATGCTTTAGAGAAAAGTTGAAACACCATTTAATATATCCTAGGGTTGAAACTTGATCCAAATTAAAAATGATCCAAGAATATGATCAATCAATCCTATGAACTAGAAATTAGAGGAGATGGTTGAACAAACTTGTAGGCTTGAGGCCGAACTTCAAATATTTGGAATCCGTAAAGAGAATGAGTGCAGGTACACTTTGGGCCCCATCGACCACTCAATACTATTTTAATAGTTCCATACAGGACTTCGGCCGACACAAAAAAAAATTTAATAAAGTAAAAGTGATAATGACACATGGATGGTCACCTTTGGGTGGAAAATCCACTATCATATAGTACTTTCTAGATAAACTCAAATAAAAATTACAAAGCTGGCCAAAAAGTGGACAGCTGAAAAACACTCCACTTACAAACACTTAATTACAAAGCTGGAGTAAAGACAACCAGCTGTAAAATGAAGACTTTTGAACAAATGCTTTTGATGGCGATAAAGATATCTTGACAAAAGCTTTTATCTCCTTTTGATAATGGCAGACAATGAGTTGATGAGTCATTGTCCTCTTTTGAAAAGTAAAGCTTGAACATCAGCCTCTTACAGTTGAAAAGGACACCAAAATTATTTCTTCTTTGATGACTTGAGATCTTTTGATTTTTAAGTCTTCTCAGTCATTGGATTATCTTTATGAATAAAGTCATACTAGTTCTCAATGTCTGATCCCAAGAGATTAAGATCAACAGTTTTAGGAGAATCATGATTTGATGAATCTAAATCAGGCGATTCAAGTTGAGCAATCATTTTGATTTCATGCTACTGAACTTTGATTTTCTTGAGCATAGTGAAGCGGTATCTTCATCTTCAAAGACCTTCTTCTTGTCTTTGGCTTTTGGATTAGATCCTTCAGGTAGTGCATGAGAATTCTGACCAAAAACTTGAGTGAGACATGCTCTAACCTTGCCTTCTGGCATGGTGAATTTATCCCACCCTCTAACCTTATAAATTCTTCATGTAACAACCTCAAAATTCATACCATTTTTTTCAAATAAATAAATAAATAAATATATAGACTGATAATCATTTACTCTGATACCCATGTAATGACTCCAGGGTGAGCATACTTATCCCATCACCTCGCCTGAATAGCTGACACCAACTGTGGTGAGGCATGCACACGTGAACCCATATATTTGAATTCTTACTCACCTGGGGTTTGAAAATCACTTATTTTCGATGACAATCTATGCTAGCATGGTTAGCGGCCAGCCAGTCCATACCCAACATCACATCGAACAAATGTGCCTCAACCCCAGCTAATTTAGCATATCCCAATGACACAAAAGAATGAGTGGCACCTGTGTCAAACAAAACAACAAATTTTTATGGTAAAGTAGTAAGAATACCTATCACGACATCTCCAGCAAACTCAACATCTCCTGGCGTCAATGCATAGACCCTCGCCGGTGTTGTGTTCCTCTGCTGGCCTCCACAGGGTGCCTAGTAACCACTTCAGAACGGTCAGTGAACTAGTGCATAGGCTAGTGGTCCCTGAGATGACCAAGCCCTATGACTGGGTCTTCGACACCGTTAGCAGATATTCTCTCCCATCCTACATTCACTTAGATGTCTCCGACCACATCTGGAGCAGATGAGATAAGTCTGCTCACCTTAGAAACCACAATGTCCCGTCATCTGCCTCTGGCCTCCACTGAACCGGTCTCCCCTCCATGGGCCCCGACTAGGACCTACCTGGAAACCCAGAAGCGTGGACCTCTTCCTTTGGCTCGGTACTCCCACATCTTTCTGTTCACTCTCCTCTGCTACCGTGGCTCTGTCTACCAATTCAGAGAAGTCCTGCATCTTTAGAACCACCACCTTCTTATATATATCATGGCCTTCTTAGCTTCATCTGGTACTATATATGGACCAAATCATGACAGCTCAAAGAATTTTGCCGCATACTACTGAACTGTCAATGGCCCTCGAGTCAAACTCAAAAACTCCTGCACTTTAGCCTCTCTGATAATGGTGGGAAAATATCTGTCAAAGAATATCTCTCTGAACCGGCCCCAAGTCATAGGCTCTCGTATGGGTCTCTGCTCCTCCAATAATTTTATGGCCATCCACCATCTCTTGGCCTCACCTAAAAACTTCTACATGGCATAGAGGACACTATGCTCATTGGTGCAGTGAAGCAACGTCAGTACTTTCTCCATCTCCTGCATCCAGTTCTCAACAACTGCAGGAACAGCTACTCCTGAAATGCGAGAGGGTTCATCTTCGTGAACTTTTCTGTGGTACACCCCTAAGCTGCAGACGGGCCTTCCTGCTCCCTAGAGCTCTGTGCAATCTCAGCCATGACCTGCTGAGCTATGCTACATAAAATAGCACCTGAGTCCTCGCCGCCCATGCTAGAGGGCCCTGCTCCATCATCGCCGCTAGCGTGAGCACTACTACCTCCAGGGTCCATCCTGCAATAATAACAAATTATTCTAAGAATCTGAACGTCATAATACTATTCTCACTTTCATCTAACTAAAATGTCCTCATACTACCTATTAATAATTTAAGGTCTAGTCCTACTAGATGGAAACAGAAACTGACGATAGTTTACTATGGTTATCCTAAAATCGTCACCCTAGGAAAAACACAGAAACCACCCCGAAGTTCCTACTTCTAGATTGCATAACAGAATCCTAAATTCTCATCTTAGTTTCCCAACATTATCTCACTGATATTCTATTCTATCTTTCTCAATATTCCATTCTTATATTTTGGTATTGTTTTTCGCTGTACTCTAGAGTCTATAGAACCTAACAACTTAGGCTCTGATACCAAAATGTAACGACCTCAAAATTCATACCATTTTTTTCAAATAATATATATATATATATATAGAATGATAATCATTTACTCTTATACCCTTGTAATGACTGCTGGAAGACACCTATGCAGCGAAAAATATAAAACTGTACAACCATTATAACAATACCAGAATTCTGTATTTCCCCAAAATATATATACATGAATACACATCCCCCCCAACATCATCTACTAAAACTCCTCAAACCTACCAAAAATGCATCTTCTTGAAAACATTTACCCTACAGACAAGTTAGTGCAAATGACCTCTCTACCTCCAAGCCTGATCTGCTTGTCTAACTGGATCACCTGAAAAATGTTAATTATTGGGATGAGACAACTCTCAATAAGAAGAATATGCTATTATCAGTGTGTGGCAACTAAGTTTACATAAATAATTTACTGATAAATAACTGAAACTGATATATCATGTAAAATGTAATACTATGTAACTCACACTTATGTGGCTTAAAATACATCTGTAATATCTGAGCTTTCTATTTAATCATACTTCTAGTATTCTAATATATCTGCTGTTATTATGTAAATATGTGTATATATATAACTGTGAAAACATCCCTAGAAAACTGTATGTCATGATTTAACCCCTCATGACAGGGTTGTGCGGCCCGTAGGAGGGACTTAACACTGGATGACCCACTAGGATAACTCAACTGAAACTCTACCAATCATCAGACCAGCCACTCTACAATCCCTTTAAAGGCTCGGTAACTGACATGTCCCTCGTCAAATTGGTCTCCTCAACCCATACTTATGAGGAGCTTGTAATCCTTGCAAGGCATGATTGATAGAAATCCACACACTATCTAAGATATGTGGTTGCACTCTGATATGAAATAGCTACAGTACTGTGCTCTTCTAACTGAACCTGACTGAAATAATTCATCAAGGTCTGATACTATATAATACTAATGTATATAATTGTCTTACTGTTTCATCATGATTCCAAAATAAGCATAACACTGTAAAACTGATATGAAAATACTATAATATCTGAACTGAAATAACTGTAATATCTTATCTATAATATCTAAACTGAATAAACTGTAATATCTAAGTGTTATGGTTTTGAAATTCTGGAAATTATGGTATTCTGCAAACACTGTAAAATATTTGTATGTATATACACTGTAATTCATAATTTTGTAAAATCTGATAAAGCGTATTTTTGTGCAAAAATACTGTAAATCATGATATTCTAAAAAACTATATAAACTCTGTGCTGAACAAATACCTACTCATGCCACACAATTAATAAAATTTTTGTTTTGAAATATGTAAAACTATATAATTTATACTCTGTGTTGACTTTTTGAGGCTTATCTCGTTTTGATAATGACAAATACAAAGTATTTAATGTTTGCCAAGTTTGTGTGCAGGTTCAGTCTTGCACGTTTTGGCAAAATCATATGGCGTCACATGGAGACTTCAAGTGAAAAGAAGACTCAAAGTGTTTAATTTATTTGTATTATATTTTATTTTGGGTCTGTAATACTAATTATCTATTGGTCTGTAATAATTAATGCATGTCATGCATGGTAGGATCTATAAGCTCAAGACCATAGATGGACCTTAGGGATCAACACCGGATTTCTTTGGTCGGCTCTCAAAGGCCCTAGACTGACCATAGGACCCACAATATTGCATGAAAAAGTCCCCCATAATCTTAGAACTGATTACATGTGATTAGGGACATTGTATAAGAAGAAACGGACAGAATTGCCCAAATTGGCATTTTCAGTCGACCGAACCCTAATACTCAAGGGCCTTCGGTCGACCGAACCTCCCCAGGGTCAACAAGTTTGACCCTTTGGTCGATCGAATGAAAAATAAGCTGCAATGCTCTGGTTGACCGAACTAACACGTGGAGAGATCCCAACTGTCTAGTCGACCAAACTTATAGAAGGAAATTGACCTGGTTGACCGAACACCCAAGTTCAGTCAACCAAGCTCATGTTTGGTCGACCGAACCTTAGATGTTTAGAAATTGCCATTGGACGGTCGATCGAACCTGTAGTTCAAAAATTCTCCGGTCGACCGAACTTAGTGTGATGGTCGAGCGAACCTTAAAAATGGTCAACCAATCCTCTCGGGTTGGCAAAATTTTTACCGAGTTAAATGGGGTTAATTTTCCTAAATAGTTTTAAAATAAATTTAATAATTACCCCTATGTCCGCAACGGTCATAATTTTGCCTATGCCTATATATACAAGCTTATTTGCAAAACTAAGAAAGAATTAGCACTTAGATTATCTTGAAAGTCCTCTGAAATTTTAAGTGCCTATTTTTCACATACAAGCCCAATACACTTTCCTATTGTGATTCCTTTGATAAACCAAGTTTAATGAGAGTGTTATTGAGTGGTCTTGAGTAGCTACACTTGCTCAAAACTCTCCTTACTTGAGATTGATTGTTTGATTTTATTGGAGAGTTTTAGCTAAGGTTTTTCCTTGGTATAATCTATATTCTTTGTGTGGGAAAACCTTGTAGCTAGTGGGTCTTTGCATCACCATTGCAAGACTCACTAAGCTTGTATTTTGATTGTCCAAATATATTTTTACAAGCATACTTTTTAAATATATCTTGAGCCATATTTTTGAGAAAATCATTTGTGAGATATTTTGAACACTATTGTTGCAAATCTTTGAAACCCTTGTTATGATTGATCAATATTGATACTTGGTTTTAAAGATAGATTAATTGTACACTCTTAGTGGTTATTGCATATTGACGGTTGTGAGAGTGTAGTTGGACACTTATTGCACAAAGCATATAGTTCCTATTTGTTTGAGGTACATTGATTATATTGTGTTGTATTGTAGTACATATCTTCTTGTGTAGAAGCATATTTCCGTGTACGCAAATTTTTATATCTGTGTATTCCAGGCGTGGGCTTGAAGAGGAAGACTAGTCCTGTTGAATAGTTTCGGATTAGCTTAGACTTGGTTAGGAAAGTTAGGTGCACCATCTTGATAAGGAGCGATTGTAGGTTGAGGTCAGCCCCATTAATTAACCTAGTTGTAAACGGTATTGCTCCACCTGTTAAGTGAGCATTAGTGAAATCCTCGGGCTTGCGAGCTAGAGGCGGGGATATAAGCACAGTTGGTCGAACCACGATAACATATCTAGTGTTGATTTTATTTTCCATAATTTACTCAACTAAAATAGTTCTAGTATGATTAAAACATAAAACATAAATACAATCATTATCATACAGTAGATATGAGAATTGTGCATTGCAAAACATATTCAATTTCATAAAGTCCAAGCCAATGAAAGATATCACTAGTTATATTTGTTGTTAGACTTTAAAATTATTTGAATGCTCCCCCTAATTTTATGGAAACTATGAAATATCTAGGAAGCTTCTCTACTATGCATGAGACCTAATTCACGTCTAATTTGTATGAACCTATCTTCTGGAAGTGGTTAGTGAAAATGTCCGCCCACTACTCATTAGTGCATACAAACTCAAGAGACACATCCCATTTCTGCACATGATCACGAAGAAAGTGATGTCTAATTTCAATGTGTTTTGTTCGTGAATGTGAGATAGGATTTTTAGATATGTTAATTGCACTAGTATTATCACATTTAATTGGTACTGTATCGTAGTGCAACTCAAAATCCATAAGTTGCTATTTTATATAAAGAGTTTGAGCACAACAACGTCTAGCCGCAATATATTCTGCTTCGGCTACGGATAAGGCAACTGAGTTTTGTTTCTTGGAGAACCAAGAAACGAGAGATTGTCTCAAATAGTGACAAGTACCGCTAGTACTCTTCCTATCAACCTTACTACCGGAAAAGTCAGTATCAGTATAACTCCCAATCTCAAAGGTAGTATGCTTAGGGTACCATAAGCTTAACTCTATAGTTCCAACTAGATACCGAAGGATTCGTTTAACTATTATTAGATGAGACTCCTTAGGAGCAGCCTGAAACCTATCACACATGCACACACTAAACATAATATCAGGCCTACTAGTAGTGAGATATAGAAGACTCCCAGTTATGCCATGGTACAATTTCACATCAACAGGGATCCCTTGCTCATCTTTATCAAGTTTAATGGAAGAACTAATAGGGGTGCCAAGAATTTACAATCTTCTATATTAAATTTCTTTAGCAAGTTCCTGACATATTTAGTTTGGCATATGAAAGTTCTATATTTAGTTTGTTTAATTTGTAGCCCTAAAACGAAACTAAGGTCACCCATCATGCTTATTTCAATTCACTTTGCATGCATTTGGAAAACTCATTACACAACTCATCATTAGTTGCTCCAAAAATGATATCATTAACATAAATTTGAACTAGGAGCATATCATCATTTTTGGATTTGATGAAAAGTGTAGTGTCAATCTTGCCACGGGTAAACCCATTCTCTAGCAGACTAAGCCTCTCATACCAAGCTCTAGGAGTTTGTTTTAATCCATACTAGTCCTTAGACAATTGGTAAACATGATCTGGATATTTATGATTTTCAAAACCGGATGATTGTTCTACATATACTTCTTCATTAATATAGTCATTTATAAAAGTGTGTTTAACATCCATTTGAAACAATTTGAAAATTTTAAAAGCGGCATAAGCAAGTAGCATATGAATGGCTTCTAACCTAGCTATAGGAGCATATTCGTCAAAGTCTATTCCCTCTTCCATTATAACCTTGGGTAACCAGTCTACCCTTATTCCTAGTTACTACCCCATTCTCATCTTTCTTATTTATATAAACCCATTTAGTTCCAATAATTGTATGATCATTAGGCCTAAGAACTAGGGTCCACACTTTACTTTTTTCAAATTGATTAAGTTCTTCTTGCATGGACATCACCCAAACTCATCCTCTATGGCTTCCTTAATATTTTTTGGTTCTTCTTGAGACAAGAAAGCAGAATGACTCACTAGGTTCTTTAAGGAAGAACTTGTGGCTACACCACAGGACGGTTCACCTATGATTTGATCTATAGGATGGTTCCTAATAAATTTACAATCTCTAGGCAACTCCTGAACTTCATTTTCATTGTCATTATCTTAAGATGATTTATCATTTACTTTTGAATATTCACTTGTATTGTTTTCAATAGATAACTTGTCTAAGCATTTTCTAATGTCAATATCATTTTCATCATCTTTCTTAGAAAATGGATTAGCTTCATCAAACACGACATGGATAGATTCAATGACAATCAATGTTCTTTTATTGAAAACCCTATATGCTTTACTATTAAGAGCATAGCCTAGGAAAATGCCTTCATCAGATTTAGAATCAAATTTCCCTAAATGTTCATTATCCCTAAGCACAAAGCATTTACAACCAAAAACATGAAAATAAGAAATATTAGGTTTATGGTTGTTCCACAATTCATAAGGGGTTTTATTAAGTGACGGCATAATCAACACCTTGTTTATGACATAACAAGCAGTATTTATGGTCTCGACCCAAAAATATTTAGGTAAGTTCTACCAATTTCTTGTAATGACCTATTCTTTCTTTCTACCACTCCATTTTGTTGAGGGGTCCTAGGTGCAGAAAAGTTATTTGATATGCCCTCTAGGTCACAATAATTTTCTATATCTTCAGTTTTAAATTCAGTGCCTCTATCACTTCTTATATGGGTTATCTTATAACCTTTTTCATTTTGAATTCTCGTACAAAACTTGGTAAACTTTTCACATGATTCATTTTTATGTGAAAGAAATAACACCCATGTGAACCTAGAAAAGTCATCAACAATGACAAAAACATATGATTTACCTCCAAGACTTTGCGCAGAATTAAGACTAAACAAATCCAAGTGAAGCATTTCAAGTGGTCTATTGGTAGATATAAATTTCTTTTTCTTAAAACTTGATTTTGTTTGCTTACCCATTTGACATGCGTCACAAATTTTATCTTTTACAAATGATGTTTTAGGCAAGCCTTTTACTAAATCTTTTCTTACAAGTTTTGACAATAAGTCCATGCTAGCTTGTTCTAAGTGCCTATGCCACAACCAACTAACTTCATTTATTGCAGAAAAACAAGTTACTTGTTGTGAAACAAAGTTATCAAAAGTGGTAGTATATACAATTTAATGATGATCTGCAGTAAAAAACACTTTATGATCTGATTTACTTTCAACTATGCATTTATCATTTTCAAATGATACCTTATATCCTTTATCACACAATTGATTTATGCTCAATAAGTTATGCTTCAAACCATCAACTAATAAAACATTATCAATGACCAGGGAAGGATCTTTACCAGCCTTACCTACGCCAATGATGCGTCCCTTCGCATTGTCACCGAATGTCACATACCCTCCATCCTTGGGAATGATTGACGCAAATTTTGCCTTATTGCCGATCATGTGCTGTGAGCACCTGCTATCTAGGTACCACCTATCCTTGGAGGAGGACAATCTCAAACACACCAGAAAAATAGGCAAAGTAACTGATGCTGGTCTCCAAATTTTGTCGGGTCCACGAGGGTTAGTAACTGGATCACCCTTAACTACCCACACTTTTCTAATTTTTGCATGCTTATTCCTAAGTGGACAATCAAATTGAATATGGTCAACTTGTTTGCATTTAAAACATTTCATTCTACGCTTAGGATCTTTAGGTGGGACTTAAGATTTTGATTCATGTTAAAATGTGCCAAGTAAAGATTAGGTCGTCTAACATTTTCCACGCCATTAAAACCTAGACCCTCTTTACTTAGAGAATTTCTTTGGGCACTAAGTAGTTTTTCAAAATTGTGTTTGCCCTTGATGAATTTAAAAACAATCTTGGAACTATCCTCCAATTTCCTCTCAAGCTCAGTAATAGACATATCTTTTTCTTTCAAAATAGAAGCATGAGAGGTTTTTGCAATTCGAAACAATTTTGACCAATTTTCACATTTCTTTTTCAAATCATCATTTTCTTTGGTCATTTTATTCAAAAGTTTTAAAATATGAATATATTCAAATTGTAATTCTCTAAATGTAGGCATGCAATCATAATCACAATCATCAGACGAATAATATGAAGATAAAGAACAAGAGGATGATACCTCATCACCATATGCCATCAAGCACAGATTAGCAATCTCTGAGTCACTGCGATCTGAGTCAGAGTCATTACTGTTTAATTTATTCCATGAAGGCTTGCCTTCATGACTTTCTTCTCTTTATTAGCCTTATTTTTTAGTAGTGGGTAGTCTGGCTTGATGTGCCCGACTTTGTTGCAATTGTAACACGTGGGAGCATTTGATTTTTCTTTTCTCTACTAGACTCTCCCTTCTCAAATGTAGACTCCCTATATCTTTTGTACAGGTTTCTATTCTTCCTGAAGAATCTGCTAAATTTTCTAGCTAGCATGGCCATATCATCCTCAGAGTCAGGTTTGCTGCATTCACTAGATGTGTTAGTGGAGATTTTCAATGCAGTCACCTTTTTCGCCCTATTATGTTCATTGAGTCTCTCATTTATGGCTAATTCATAGGTGATCAGGGAACCTATCAATTCATCTAGAGTCATGGCCTTAAGGTCTCTACCCTCAGAAATGGTCGTAGCCTTAGCTTCCCAAATAGGAGGCAAACCTCTAAGGATCTTTCTAATCATCTCATATGTAGGATAGGTCTTACCTAATGCATGCAATGAGTTTATAATGTGCGTGAATCTAGTGTACATGCTCTGAGACTCACCTACATTCATCCTAAAGGCCTCATATTCACTAGTCAACATATCTATCCTACTATCTTTCACATCCCTAGTACCTTTATATGTGACTTCTAACTTATCCTAGATTTATTTTGCAATAGCACATGCCATTACTCTATTAAACTCATTCACATCAAGACCACAATACAGAATATTCATAGTTGTGGCATTCAAACTAACAGCTTTCATATCATCATCATCATCACCATATTCTTTCTCAGTTTTAGAAACTCTAGTTGTACCCTCTATTTTCATGGGAACATAATTTCCCTTATAGACGATCCTCCACACCTTCCAATCTGTATTTGAAGGTAGATGTGCGTCCTCTGTTTCCAGAACGTGAAATTAACTGATGAGAATCAATAAGCACCATGGAAGGATCCATTACATGTTTCAGTTAGGCCTATCATCAGAGCAAGATCCAAGAAGATCAAAGAAATACTTCACGGGCTGATTCAAGATATTTGGGTTTATTCAAAAATGGGGCACTCCAAGCATGGCCCAAAGAAAGATGAAGACTTACTAAATTTAATTCAAGTTTGTGATGGAGCTAATCTTGCTTAATGGCTTTAATCTCCTTATTGTGTGCTAATTCAAATATGGGATTTCACTTAATGGTGTATTGCAAGGCAACTTAGCTTGCATAGGATTTTAGTAAGTTGTGAGAGTCATTAATGTGTCTAGTAAGTTGGTATATTTAATGTCCTTGTCTCCCATGTTTGTATGGGAAGTGCTAAGTATTTAATGTTTTTGTCTCCCATGTTTGTGTGGGAATTGTTAAGTGTTTAATGTCCTTGTTTCCCATATTAGCTATATATATCTCACCATTGTAAGATTGAAGAGAATGGAATCAAAATGTGAGGCTTTGAGGCTTTGTTTCTTCTTGGTTCTTTTGAAGAACTTTTCGAACTTATCGGGATTTCCCGTGGCGTTCACCAACGACTTATCAAACGGCTTTCCACCACCGTTTGTGGCGTCTTTCTTATACCAAGGTTCGTGTTTCGCACTAAACAACGGGTTGAGGTCTTATATACCAATGTTCTTGTTTGTCGTAAACAACGAGTCGAGGTTTACCATTCATATCTATCCAAAAATCTGAATTTTAGCTTTCTTGGGCAAGCATTCCAACATTGTTTGTTGGGTCTCAACGCGTATCGATTGAGGTTCGCATCATTTCGTATCAGAGCTTAGGCTCTAAAATCAGGTTTACTATCTTTTTATCTTTCGTTTCTTGTTATCATTCTATCTTTTTATCTTTCGTTTTGTTTCATTGTTCTTGTTTTGTGACGTGTATCAAGTTGAAAAAAAAAAAAGTCAGAAAAGGAAAAGAAAAGAAAAAAAAGAAAGAAAGAAAAAAAAAAATAGACGTCAAAAAAAAAAAAAAAAAAGAAAGCAAAAAGGAATTTTTTTTTCCCACTCCTTCGATTCGTTTCTATAATTTTTTCTTGCCATTGGTATTGGTTTAATATTACATGGAATGGATTCGAGGTCGAATCCTTTTGAAGAGTGGGGGAATGATGAGAATCAATAAGCACCATGGAAGGATCCATTACATTTTTCAGTTGGGCCTATCATCAGAGCAAGATCCAAGAAGATCAAAGAAATACTTCACGGGTTGATTCAAGATATTTGGGTTTATTCAAAAATGGGGCACTCCAAGCATGGCCCAAAGAAAGATGAAGACTTACTAAATTTAATTCAAGTTTGTGATGGAGCTAATCTTGCTTAATGGCTTTAATCTCCTTATTGTGTGCTAATTCAAATATGGGATTTCACTTAATGGTGTATTGCAAGGCAACTTAGCTTGCATAGGATTTTAGTAAGTTGTGAGAGTCATTAATGTGTCTAGTAAGTTGGTATATTTAATGTCCTTGTCTCCCATGTTTGTATGGGAAGTGCTAAGTATTTAATGTTTTTGTCTCCCATGTTTGTGTGGGAATTGTTAAGTGTTTAATGTCCTTGTTTCCCATATTAGCTATATATATCTCACCATTGTAAGATTGAAGGGAATGGAATAAAAATGTGAGGCTTTGAGGCTTTATTTTCTTCTTGGTTCTTTTGAAGAACTTTTCGAACTTATCGGGATTTCCCGTGGCGTTCACCAATGACTTATCAAACGGCTTTCCACCACTGTTTGTGGCGTCTTCCTTATACCAAGGTTCGTGTTTCACACTAAACAACGGGTTGAGGTCGTATATACCAATGTTCTTGTTTTTTGTAAACAACGGGTCTAGGTCTACCATTCATATCTATCCAAAAATCTGAATTTTAGCTTTCTTGGGCAAGCATTCCAACATTGTTTGCTGGGTCTCAACGCGTGTCGATTGAGGTTCGCATCATTAACACCATTGAAAATCTGAGGTCGTGTGGAAGATGGTCCCTCAGGGAAAGGGGTCACGGAGCTATACGCCATATAAGATCTTTTTCAAAATAACTATCAGTCTATGCTACGTGGCTCTGATACCAATTGTTAGCTTTACCATGATCCCAAGAAGGGGGTGAATTGGTATTTTAAAATTGATGCCCTAGGTCAATATCCTAACATCAGTATTTTCACAACCCTAAAGTCAATCTAGTGCATGTAAATTAAATCAATTGCAATATGTACCAGAAATTAAATAGCACAATCTAGTCAACTAAGCATGCATCAGAAAGCAGTAAAGAAATAAGTGATGCCAAGAAGTGTTATCGAGGTTTGGCAAATTGCCTATGTCCCCGACTTGGCTAACAGACACAAGGATTACCACTACAATGCTCACTTAAACAGGTGGAATGACACCTAAACAACTAGGTCAATTAGCACAGGAATGACCTCAACCTTAACACACAATCTTTACCGGGCTAAATTACCACCCCTTCAGGCCACGCCTGGAATACAATAGTATGTTCACAATAATGAAACTAGTACAGTGATTATGTTTTCATGTAAAGCTGATATGTAACCAATAAACAATCACATACACCACCAAATGATATAATAAAGTAAGCTCAATGTGGTCTAAAATGTCTACTCTCAACTATTTATGCAAGCATTGCAATCAGTGCGTGAGAGTGCAAAAAATATGATCTTTGTGTCAAAATAATGATTTCAATCACAATGCTCAAAAAAAGATACTAGCCACACTTCAGATATCTCAACAAATGATTTTTCTCAAAATATAAGCCTTAAGAGATATTTAGATTTTGTTTGCAAAAATGGTTTGATCTTTGTGTTCAAAAGATACTAATCAAAGAATATTGCAACAAAGATCTTTAGAACATAAGCAATCCTCTTGATAATATCCTTGTGGGATTTTTGGTTCAAAGTTTACTCCTTTAAGTTTATAAAATTTATTTAGTTCTGTGTAAACACTTGAAATACTTTTTCTACCTAAATCTCCAGATTGTCTTGAACTTGATTGTCCTAGACTTCTACTTTTGGTTAATAAATATCGAAAATTAATTTTAACATTTCCACTTGGATCTTGAATAATACTTGTAGCCATTGTCTTTTGAATTGTTTGAAATTTTTCATCATTATTTTCATCTAACTCATTAAATTCCCATTCTCCCCCAGTTTGAATCTTATGCCAAAGAAGTTTCTTTGGTTGAGATACCAATGAGGTACGTTCATTGTTAGCTTGTAATAATAATGTTAACCCTTTTGTAATTTCTTTGATAGCATTTGGAAATACTGTTGAAGTTGTTAATTTGTAATAAACTTTGTAGATCATTTCAAGATTTGAAGACCTATTGTCCATATTATAATTCTTTGTTTGAATGTCTAATGTTAAAAGTTTATATATTGATTCATCATGAAGATTTGCCCTAATGCATGGATAACATTCAAAGTATATTGGACCTTTGACTATATTTGATGCTAACATTTCTAATAAGGAATTGTTAAACTCATGATGTTTAGCGTTTCTAAGTAAGACATAGACTGACTTATTAAGAAAGTGTGCTAAGCTCTTCTTTTGAGTCTTTATTATTATTATTTTTTTCAGTCAATCATATTTAGAAAAAAAAAGTGAAGTATAAATTTCCTATGCTCGGAGAGCTATTCCAAGTATATAAAAGCATATAAAAACATGTATTACTTTATTAGAGAGTACTTTGAATGAAAATTGAAGACTCTGACCTTTGCCTTATTTCTCTTAAGTTTTGTATCTCTTTTGTAAGTAGTGTGAGTTATCTTTTTAAACTCTATATCTTTAAAGTGGAGAGTTTTGTGTATCTTTAGAGTGGTAAGTTTTCTTACTTTTATATCTCTTTGGTGGATTCTATTAAGTGGTGAGCAAAGCTATTTGTTGTGTGTGTCTATGTGTGATGCTAGTTCCCTATTTATAGCAACCTAACATCATTTTTGTAAAGCAACCCCTAGGGTTTGCAAATGAGACTTAGCCTGACCATGTTTTAAAACCAAATACAATTTTTTATGATTTAAAATAAGCCTCTCAAGCTTGGTATGAAAGGCTAAACAAAATTTTAATTGAATATAGTTGTCCAATAGGTAATGTGGATGAGACATCTTCACAAAATATAGAGATAACGATATTTTCATTGTTCAAGCATATATTTATGACATCATATTTGGTGCTACTAATGAGATTTTATGTAAAGAATTTTCATAGCTTATATAGGCGGAATTCAAATGGGCCTCATGCGAGAACTCAACTATTTTCTTGGACTTCATTGATAAGTGCAAAAATGGTGTTTTCATAAATCAATCTAAGTACAACCGAGAGCTAGTTAAGAAATATGGGGTGCAATTTTTGAAACCTCAAGGGAGGTCCCTAAAATTTTTGAAACCTTAGGGGAAATTATTTTTTTTTCAAACCTCAAGGGAGGTCAGTGTCTTTTCCTTTATTTTATTTTATTTATTTAAGTTAATATATTAACTATTGATTAACACAAATCAACCAAACAATAATAAAATCCAAAATAACTAATAATTATTAGTTTATTTGTTAATTCAACAAATGTGGAAATGAGGCTTATATATATAGAAGAGGGGAGACCTAGGACGAGTTTAATCTTCCAATGTAGGATAAGGAAATAAGGGGTTGAAGTGGAGATAAAGCATGGGGGAGAGAAGCAGATAGCTACGCGCTTTTGTCCCATATTAGAAATCCAAAATGCATTTGATTCCTTAATAGCTTATTAAATCCTTGCCCAACCTCCCCTTTCCAACAACTTCCCCACAAGGATGTGGGCTAGCTTCATTATGGGTCTGCACAATGTTAAGTAGAAATGTGGGCCTCAATTATTGTGGGTGTTCCTTGTGTATTTTAAATCATAATTGGGCCTATTTATCATGTTTTAATATTCTAATTTAGGCCTAGCTAGCCATAAATGACTTTCAAAAATTGACCTTGTTTGTGACGCCCCAAACCCACCGGGTGGGACCTGAGCCCCACGTTGTTCAATCCTCCATCTCTGATACCATAATTAACATACATACAGCGGAATATAAATAAATAACCTCAAATAAATACAAGAGTTCTATATAACATCCCAAAAATGAACACTACAACATCTAGATATCCGTATCTACAACCAGCATTTAAAACATAACCCCGTACAAACATATCTGTATATTTACCAGTATCTCACAATACCCTAAAAAGAAAACTACCAAAAACAATCCCAACCCAGGTCTTCGAGTCCGATCTCCAGAAGAACCTGCAAAGTTGATAATCCACTAGTGTGAGACACTTCTCAATAAGGGTGGAATAATTTATAACAGTGTGTGGCAAATGAGTTTTAATATATTTATATATATATATATATATATATATATATATATATATATAAACCGTTTCTCATAAAATATCAATAACAACTGAGAAAAGGCATTATTATTAACATCACTGACATCTGATATCATACACACATCCAATATGCACAAGTACATAATTTTTATGCAAGCGAAAGTCTCCGAAGATAGGGAAGATTACCCACCCATACAAGTAGCTTCCCTTTGCTATGGTACCTAAAAGATACGTACCAGAGCACTCACCTTACTCAGTAAGTCCTTAGGTGAAAAATTACCTCGCCGCCAGTATACACATTTTATTTTTTTTAAAGGCGAAGGTTTCTGAGGATCAGGATGATTACCCTCCCATACAAGTAGCATCTCTTTGCAGTGATACCAAGAAACTACGTATCAGAGCACCCACCTTTCTCAGCAGGCCCCTGGCGGTATGTTTACCTCACCGCATACACACACATGCATTCACAATATGCTATGCCATTATTATTATTATGCTATAATTAAATTCACATATGCACAACACATCCATATAAGAATCATGCATCTCATACTTTGCCTTTCAATGTCCTTAGTACGTGTCCCACACAGAGCAATTGCGTACATATCAATACAATGCCCACACAGGCACCTATGTACTTCTTATCTACACGTGGCCCACACAGGCACCACTATCCACATAGGGTACATAATGTGGCCCACACAGGCACCACCATCCACACAGGATACATAACATGGCCCACACAAGCGCCATTATCCACACAAGATATAATGTGGCCCACACAGGAACCACTCCAGCTTCCGTGACACATAACCCACACAAGCACCACTATTCACCCGTATCCAATCCTCATGATTTACCCATAGTACATCAGTAGAACAAGCTCCTCAGACCTGCCAATGTCCTACCCCATATAAATGACAATATGATGAACTCCTCGGCCTGCCAACGTGATATCATGATTTATATCTAGGCAATATAACAACCTCCTCATGCCAACGTTATATCATGATGCATACGAATAATTACACCAGGTAATTCACAAAGACGCATCAATGCATTTCCACACAGGAATCTAACATCACAATGCTTTTCCACATAGGAATTCAAACATAACAATTCATTCATCATGCCGTAATTATTACAAACATCCCCATATGCAAGCCCAAATACTACAGTAATTCATATTCAATTTATTAGGAAAAATCATTCTCATGTCACACGGTTTTAATATCATATACAATTATCCCAAATATAAACCTTAAACAAAGTCATCATTTTCCAATATTCAGGCTATTCTGAAAATCATATAGATAAATACTAGGTTTCATATGCTCATAAATAACCGATTCACCTTAACAAAATACTGATATAATTTTATTCTCCCTTACCCGACCCTTGAAAATAAACCCGCAGGGACCCTACACCGCTCTTGCGGTGTCCGTGCAAAATCCCCTACATCCATGAATTCCAAATCAATCATCTCAATCCCAGAACACTTCCTAACAATTTTCCTTAACATATTTCCCTCATATAATCATTAAAACCCAAAAATACAACCTTATCATGATTTTGGAGCTATGCTTCTGAACCTCAAACCAAAATTCTGCTCTGCTAGATTTGTAGAGAATTGTTCCAAGAATCCTATGGTGGTTCCTGTTCGTTAATTTGACTTAAGATTTAAGAAAGATTTAGATAAGAGTGTGAATTCACCTTATCCCGGGAGATATGCCTACGTCACTCCTACGACAAATCCACTCCGATAGAAATGTCGGTGGCGGAGAATGGAGCCCAGTGATATTTTTTTATTGGCCGAATATTTGCCAAAAAAATTGAGGAGAGAGAGTGAAGTGGATGGAGGAGTGAGATGAGAAGCGAGAGACTGAAGAGAGGCGCAGTCCTCTGCCAATTTCAATTTGAAATTGCAAAAGCTTCCAGAAGCTTCAACTAACCTATATAACTTATATTATGTAATAACTTTACATATATATAAATATATATATATATGTACATATATAACTTAATATATATCTTTATTTCAATTTTTTTTCACACTATTCATTTTATTTATTTATTTATTTTAATATTAATTAGTTAATTAATAATTAATCTTAATTTTTTTTGGGTTACTACATTCTTCCCTTCTTAAAAGAATTTCATCCTCGAAATTCATGAGTCGATAATTCTATCTATATTCTACTATTAATGAATCAATCACACACTATGAATTTTGGTATACTCCACAATTCTAAGTAAACATATGAATCTAAAATCAAATCAACCATTAATATAAATCATACTTGCTTTTGTACCACAAGCAGTATCCTTATCAGACGGAACCATGGTATACACACGCATCGGACCACCAAGAGGCAATGACTCATTCCTTTGGTGCTGATCAGGAGCGGATGCGTTGTTCAGCGGTCCCTGACAATCTTGGGCCATGTGACCGTATCTACCGCACCAGTAGCACCTAATGTTCTTGACTTGACATTCTCCCCAATACCTCAAATTACAACAAGCACAGTAGGGAGGTGAAGAATCGCCCTGACGTCCTCAATCACCTCTATAAAATCTCTATCCCCCAACATATTTTTCCCTCCTTTACGAGCCCTGTCTAGCTTCATCAGAAAAATTGGGAGTCATCGACCTCTTCCTCTGCTCTGCCATCTCTACACTTCTTTGCAGGCTAAATTCTGCCATGGTAGCTCTATCCACCAGCTTTGAAAAGCTCTAAACCTTTAGGACTGCCACATACTTATGAATTCTCAGTTTCAACCCCCTCTCAAACCACCTCACCTTTTGGCATTCATTTGGAACCATAAAGGATGCAAATCAGGAGAGTTCCATGAACTTCGCAGTGTACTGCTGAACCGTGAGCTGCCCCTCATTTAGTTTGAAGAATTCCTTTGCCTTTGCAGCCCTAGTGGTGGCGAGAAAGTACCAATCATACAAAAGCTCCTTAAATCGACTCTAGGTCATATTTGTGGGTATTGCCCACTATTCCTACGACAGCTTCACTGCTTGCCACCAGCACTCGGCCTCCCTTGTTAGCTTAAAAATCGCCAAGAGAACCTTCTGTGCTTTAGTGTAAGACAACACTAGCAATATTTTCTCCATTTCTTGTACCCAGCTCTCCGCTACGAGTGGGTCAGCACCAACCGCAAATGTAGAAGGTTTCAGGCAACTAAATTGGTTAATTGAACAAAACTGGTTCATAGATGGGCAGTTTTGTCCTTCAGAGTCTCGCCTAATCTCTTCCCGAACCTGCTGAACTAAACCCCGCAGTAGAGTGGAGGTATCGATCTCTCCCATATTGGTAGCTCCTACATCATTCTCCCCTCTAGCATCAGTGTTCTTTCCCTCGGAATCCATCTCGTAGACAGGACAAAAGCAAATTTAGAACCTTTATATCACATCAGGTACAATTATAGAACAGCGAATCAGAATTTGGTAATTCTTTTGGTAATTCAAAATTTTCTATGGGTATCTCATTTGAAGTCTCTTCAGTGATTTCTTCATTTTCTTTTACTTCTTCTTTTGCTTCAACTATTTCTAAGTCTTCTGATTTTTAAGTAGGTTGTCCATCTTCAGCTTTTGGTGTTTTGTTGAAAGGGTTTTCTTCATCGAAGGTTACATGTATTGATTCAACAATAGTAAGTGTCCTTTTATGGTATATCCTAAAGGCTTTACTTTTTAATGAATATCCTAAAAATATTCTTTCATCAACTTTTGCATCGAATTTTCCTAGCTCATCTTTATCGTTTAATACAAAGCATTTACATCTGGACACATGAAAATATGAAATATTTGGCCTTCTACCTTTCCACAGTTCATATGGTGTTTTATTTAGCTTTGATCGTATAGATACTTTATTTATTACATAGCATGCAGTATTTACCGCTTCAGCCCAAAAATATTTAGGTAGATCATGTTCGTTTAACATAGTTCTAGCCATTTCTTGTAGTGTTTCTTCTTTCTTTTTACAACTCCATTTTGTTGTGGAGTTCTAGGTGCTGAAAAATTATGACTAATACCATATTCATTACAAAATTTTTCAGCATCCTTTTTGTTGAATTATCAACCTTGATCACTCCTTATGTTTGATACATTATATCCTTTTTCATTTTGGAGTTTCTTACATAGATTTATTAGTAAGTTACAAGCTTCATCTTTGGAGGCTAAAATTAATACCCAAGTGTACCTAGAATAGTCATCTACTATTACAAAGGCATATTGCTTACCTCCTAAGCTTTGAGTTCTAGTAGGACTAAACAAACCTAGATGAATGAGTTCTACGGATCTTCTAGAAGATATATTTTTCTCCTTTTTAAAGCTTGTTTTAATTTGTTTACCTGGTTGACATGCATCACAAATTTTATCCTTTATAAATTTTGAATTAGGTAATCCTTTGACCAAATTCTTTTCAAATAATTTTGATAGTAGGTCCATGGTTGCATGTCCTAGCCCTCTATGCCAAAGCCAACATGCCTCATTTATGGCAGCCAAGCATGTTACACTTTGATCAACTAGATTATCGAGGTTTATGTAATACACATTATTTATGTAAAGACCTGCCTATTTTTCCATAATTTTTTTTTCAATAATTACTTATGTAATGATCCACATAACCTGCTAAACTGACATAATTGTGATCAACCTGGACCTATGGATACCAGGGATATACCTGTCATACACCTCTAATACCTAAGCAGTGAAAAACATAAATTACATACATACCATCCAACAGTTACAATACAAGAGTGCTACCAATCTGTAACAACCCGAAAAATAATGATATTTAAATAATAAAGAGGGAGGAAAATGGAAACAGTAACAAAAGGAGGCAGCCAACTTCATCGACGACGTTGCACTTCGGATGTAATAACCTAAGAATTTTCCTAGGGCCTCGTCAATGAACACAGGAGATTCATCGACGAGGGTACACGAGAACCTCGTCAACGAGGAAGTACTTCGTCGACGAGAAAAATATCGAGCGGCTGTTTTTCGAATTCTTGAATTTCACCGACAAGGAGATGGTATTCATTGATGAACCTCCTTCTTGACCTCGTTGATGAAATGATGTGGCTCATCGACAAAGGCCGCGGTATAAATTGCTCTAAACTAGGTTTCATCGCAAAATTTCAACGAAAAGCTTCTCCTCTCTCTCTTTCTCTCTCTCATATGGTTCTTCTTCCATCTCTCTTCGATTTTGGCGACGTTAGTCACTGGATCGATGATCTGAGGCCACCACGATGCTCTTGGCAGAGTTCTCTTCAAGTCTACTAGGGCGGATCGTTGGTGGGATCAAGTCAAATTTCTCCCCCAAAATTAGGGTATGGCCTTTTATTCAGTTTTTGGCCTTCTGGCGGTTGTAGGAAATGATGGAGACAAAGAAATAATGATATTCTGTTCTGGTGAATGTTGTGTTTAGGGAGTTGAGTGGGAAACCCTATGGGTGTAGGACAAATATTCAGTAGGGGCTTTCCAGTAGTCAGGTAAGGGAAATATGCTATGCTAGGAAACCCTTTTACGATTTCAGTACGAACTATATGTTTTATCAAATTATTATTTAGATTATACATATATATATTTACATTTTCCATAACCTGATAATATTAATATTTATTTGCGTGGCTTGAGTTGATAATAGAATAGTACTATAATTATAGAATTTGTGAATACCATGTTTATAGTAATTAAAAGAAATACCATGATATTTGTATGTTATAGAATGAAGAATTTTTTAGTATACAGTATACTCACAAATATGCATTTTCAGTAATCTCAGAATAACATATTTATTAATACAATAACGCCCCAATATACAGATATTCAGATAGCAGTTCAATTATACATAAATTAGATTTCTAGTCAGTTTATTTAGAATTTCAAATAAATTCTATGGGGTTATGGTTATTTTAGAAACCACAGTAAAAACAGTATATTACAGATATCAGTTACCTATATAGTATCAGACCTTGATGGATCAGACGGCAGAGCATGGTACCGTAGTTACAGATATTCAGTTCAGAGTGCAATCACTTTACTTAGATAGTAAATGGTATGAGGTCGATCGTGCCCACATCGGGACAGGCTCTCCATTAGATATGGATTGAGGGAATCGATCAGACTGTCGGAGTTCAGTTGACTTACCCTAGTCGGCCAGCCAGGATAGGTCCTGCCTTCGGGCTGTACAACCTTGTCATGAGGGGTTAAATCATGACATACAACCATCCAGGGAAATTTCTTAGATATATTGAGTACTATCGGACTTTCAGGAATAGTAGTATTAATATGAAAAGTAATTTCATACATATTGGCATGTTAAGTTATGTAGTTAATGGTTTTTATTATACGTTATGTAATATCAACATTTTTAGATTTAATTATTCATACTATTCTTAAATCAGATTATTTTTACCAAACTATAGCTCAATAACCACACACTAGTAATAGCATGTTTTGTCTTACTGAGCGTTGGCTCATCCCAGTATTGAATTATTTTTCAGGTGAGCCAGCTAGGCGAGTGGAGCAAGCTCGCAGGTAGAGGGACTGTTGTACTGCCCTTTTTGAGAGTGAGTATTTTTTGGTGGCATGTTTTTGTAAACCCTTGGTATCAGTAAAGGTAGTTTTAAGAGAACAGTGATGATTGTATATTGTGGGTTGATTTAACACTCTAGTATTGTATTATGTGTGGATTTATTTTATATGATTGGCCTTCCACTGTTTAGGTTAATGTTTGATATTAAAATAGGGAAAAAGATTTTATTTTATTAGCAGTTCATTTCAATTTGGTTTCAGAACCTAGGTTGCTAGGTTCTGTAGACTTTAGAATGCAGTGGAAGCAATACGAGAGTATAGGAAATGATTTGAGGTTCGTTCTGTGGTCTGGGTACAAAATTTTCCGTGGTGGTTTCTGTATTTTTCTTGGGGTGACAATTTCAGGAAAATCATAGTAAACTATCGTTGGGTCGTTTGTCTAGGTTGCATAACTGGATTTTGAGTTAAGATTGGGGAAAATAGTTAATTTTAAATATAGGTTTTGAGTAGAATGAAATAGATAGGGTCTGTGTAGAAGATAAGGTTTTTAAGTGTGTTCTTGTTTTTCAAGATGGATCTAGAAAGTAGCGGTACAAATGCTGGGAGGGGTGGAGCAGGACCTTCCAATATGGGAGGTGTCGATACTAATGTCATTCTGCGCAGCGTCACCTAGTAGGTGATGGCTGAGATGGCCAGGAGCTCTCGGGAGCGTGGCTAATCGATAGAGCAGTTTACGC
This sequence comes from Malania oleifera, assembly GCF_029873635.1. Lineage (NCBI taxonomy): Eukaryota > Viridiplantae > Streptophyta > Magnoliopsida > Santalales > Ximeniaceae > Malania > Malania oleifera. The sequence goes on from NC_080425.1 coordinate 42,379,842, forward strand.
GGATGAAGCCCCCATCCTTTGCTAGAGGAGATGACTTGATGCTAGCTGAGAACTGGGTTTAGGATATTGAAGAGACATTGGCTGTGCTTCCTTGTATAGATGAACAGAAAGTGGTATTTGCGGCATTTAAACTAACATGGGATTGATTCGAGGAACTGTTCTTCAAGCGATATTTTCCTTCTGTTATTTGGAGCGTGAAGGCAGCAAAGTTTATGCATTTGGTACAGGGGCAGATGTCCATATCCCAGTACGCAGCTCGGTTTATCGAGTTGTCACGTTTTGCTCCACATCTAGAACCTGATGAAGAGAAAAAGGCCAGGAAGTTTGAAGAGGGATTGAGGCAGAACTTGTTTGAGCAGGTGATTGGCTTCAGAGTTCAGACATTTACGGAGGTTGTAGACAAAGTTTCGATTATTGAGAGTGGTATTCAGAGGGGTTTAGCAGCGCAGAGTTAGAGGAAGAAGTCGGTGCCTCAGGGTTACCAGGTTAGCTCCAGTAGAGGTCCATGGAGAGGAGGTTGTGATAGAGGAGATCAGAGGCAGAAAGCAGGACCTCAGGAGTACCAAGGTATGCAGACTTCCCAGTGTGCCAGACATGCGGAAGACGTCAGTTGGGGGAATGCCTGGCAAAGAGAGGTGTATGTTACCGTTGTGGGAGACCCAGCCATATGGCAAGTGTATGCCCAGGGCCGCAGGACTAGGTTCCAGCTCCTAGGCCCTATCGGGGAGGACATCAGGCAGCTAGGGAAGGATATCAGGCGCCTTGTGGAGGCCAGCGGAGGAATGTAGCCCCAACGTGAGTTTACGCTCTGACGCTGGGTGATGCTGAGACTGTCGCTGATGTGGTGACAGGTACATTTACTATTTTATCATATCTAGTTCTTATTTTATTTGACTCAGGTGCTACACATTCATTTGTCTCTGCATCCTACGTTAAATTACCTAGAAATGAGACCCAATTGTTAGATATAGCATTGTCAGTAGTTACACCATCAGGGTCAGTGATGAGATGTCAAAGGGTACTTAGAAGCCATCCAATAGAAATTCAGGGGAGAGTGCTACCAACAGATCTAATTGTATTTGATATGTGTGGGTTTGATGTAATATTGGGTATGGACTGGTTGGCTACTAATCACGTCAGCATTGATTGTTGTCAGAAAGAAGTAATTTTCAGACTCCCTGGTGAGCAGGAATTCAGATTCGTTGGTTCACAGGTACATGCTCCACCGCAACTGGTGTCAGCTATGCAGGCAAGCAGACTACTCCGAGACGAAAATCAGGGGCTTGTGGATTTTGTTAAGGAAGTGTCAGAAAATGAATCAAAGCTTGTCAGTACCCTAGTAGTACGGGAATTCTCAGATGTCTTTCCAAAAGAGCTACTTGGGTTGCCTTCTGTATGTGAGGTGGATTTTCCTATAGATTTGCTTCTAGGGACCGCATCGTTTTCTAAGGTTCCCTACCGTATGACTCTAGCTAAATTGGGAGAATTAATGGAGCAGTTGCAGGACTTGCTAAACAAGGGATTTATATGACCCAGTGTATTGCCATGGGGATCTCCAGTGTTGTTTGTAAAGAAGAAAAACGGGTCTTTGATGATGTGTATTGATTACAGAGAAATCAACAAGGTTACTATCAAGAATAAATGTCCTCTACCCCGCATAGACAATTTTTTTGATCAGCTCCAGGGTACACGGGTATATTCCAAGATCAAGTGAGAGTAAAGGCAGAGGACGTTGCAAAGACAGCCTTCAGGACCAGGTACGGGCACTATGAATTTCTTGTTATGCCTTTTGGTCTAACGAATGCCCCAACTGTGTTTATGGACTTTGTGAATAGAGTTTTTCACCAGTATCTAGATCAATTTGTAGTGGTTTTTATTGATGATATACTGGTGTACTCCAAGAATTTCGAGGATCATGAAGTGCATTTGAGGTAAGTACTGCAAACACTTAGAGGGGAAAAGCTTTACGCCAAGTTTAGTAGGTGTGAGTTCTGGCTCGAGAAGGTTGCATTTTTGGGCCATGTGATCTCAGGAGATGGTATTTCAGTAGATCCCAGCAAGATTGACGTGGTGGTGAATTGGGCCAGGCCGAGGAATGTGCAGGAAGTCAGGAGTTTCTCGAGGCTGGCAAGTTATTACCGTTGATTCGTTGAGGGGTTTTCAGTTTTATTAGGACCTCTCACGCATTTGACCAAGAAAAATGCCAGATTTATGTGGGATGAAGAATGTGAGCAGAGTTTTTAGGAATTAAAGCAGCGGCTCGTCACTGCACCAGTTCTGATGATTCCATCTGGAGGTGATGGTTATGTTATCTACAGTGACACGTCTTTGAAAGGACTCGGTTGTGTACTGATGCAGCACGGTAGGGTGGTGGCATATGCTTCTATACAATTAAAAGAATATGAAAAGAACTACCCCACTCACGATCTGGAATTGGCTGCAATTGTACATGCACTGAAGATCTGGAGACATTATTTATATGGTGTGAGGTGTGAGATATTTTCTGATCACAAGAGTCTAAAGTATTTCCTTACACAAAAAGAGTTGAATATGTGCCAGAGAAGGTGGTTAGAACTCATCAAGGATTACGATTGTACCATCAGTTAACATCCAGGTAAAGTAAATGTGGTGGCTGATGCTTTAAGTCGTAAATCAGAGGGTACAACGTAGTTAGCAGTAGCAATTCAGCACCTGATTCAAATGGACTTGGAAAGGCTTGGTGTAGAGTTAGTGGAAGATGATCCTCAGGTCTTCATGGCTAGCTGGTTGTACAACCTACACTCTAAGAAAGAATTAAAATTGCTCAAAGAAGTGATCCCGAATTAGTGGAGGTGCTAGCCAGAGTTCAGGATGGTCAGGAAGAGGAATTCAGCATTTTCAATGATGAGGCCCTTAGATTTCGAACCAGATTGTGCATGCTTGTGGATGAAAGAAAATGATTCTAGAAGAGGCACACAGATCTCTATACACTGTTCATCCTGGTAGTAGGAAAATGTATAGGGATCTGTGAGAGTATTTCTAGTGGAGTGGCATGAAGAGGGAAATAGCAGAATTTGTACAGCAATGCTTGATGTGCCAGCAAGTTAAGGCCGAGCACGAGAGGCCGACAAGACAGTTGCAGCCACTTTTCATTCCTGAATAGAAGTGGGACCACGTATCCATGGATTTTATTACTGGGTTACTGTCGGCGTCACATGGTCAGAATTTGGGTGGTGGTTGATAGGGTGACAAAGACAACTCATTTTTTGCCCATTAAAGTTAGCTACCCTATGAACAGGTTAGTAAAGATTTACATACAGGAGATTGTTTGACCCCATGGAGTGCCGGTATCCATAGTCTCGAACTGTGATCCACGCTTTACATCGCGGTTCTAGAGGAGCTTGCAGGAGGCATTGGGGACTCAGCTAGCATTCAGCACCGCTTTCCATCCTCAGACAGACGGCCAGATAGAGAGAACGATTCAGATACTTAAGGACATGTTGCGAGCATGTGTACTGGATTTTGGGAGTAGTTGGACTCAATTTTTGCCGCTAATAGAATTTGCTTATAATAACAGTTTTCAGGCTAGCATCGGCATGGCACCATATGAGGCGTTATATGATAGAAGATGCCGATCTCCTCTTTTTTGGGATGAAGTCGGTGAGAGGCGAGTTTTAGGTCCAGAGATGGTTCAGCAGGCGTGCGATAAAGTTCGACTCATTCGAGATAGAATCCATGCAGCACAGAGTCGGCAGAAAAGCTACGCGGATACTCGTCGCCAGGAACTGGAATTTGAAGTGGGTGATCATGTATTTCTGAAAATAGCACCATTGAATGGGATCATGAGGTTTGAGAAGAAGGGTAGGTTGAACCCTAGGTTCATTGGCCCATTTAAGATACTTGAGAGGATTGGGTCAATGGCTTATTGGCTAGCTCTACCACCATCTTTATTCAGGATTCATGATGTGTTTCATGTCTCTATGTTAAGGAAATACGTCCTAGATCCTTTCCATATCAATAACTATGCAGAATTGGAACTCAGTAGTGATCTAGCATGTGAAGAAGCTCCGGTGCGGATCCTAGATAGAAAAGAGCAGGTATTGCACAGCAAAAGGATTCCGTTAGTGAAAATCTTGTGGCTGAATCACGCGGTAGAAGAAGCCTCGTGGGAACTTGAAGATGAAATCAGACAGAAATATCCCTACTTATTCGATGAATTATAATAGTAATGTATATGTTTAAGGTAGTAATTTTATTTTGTTTAGCATAATGTATTGTAATGTAGTGTATAGGATAGGTTGTATTTTGGTTTTGGAGGAATTTTCTTTCATAATTGTAATCTCCCAAAACTACCCATGTAACCATGGTATTCCTCCGTAATAAGTGAGGGCAGGTAATTAAATAAATAAACCGTTTTGCCTTCTAAGAAGAAGGAATCATATGAATAATAAATTTCGAGGACGAAATTTTATAAGGAGGGAAGAATGTAATGACACGAAGAATAATGATATTTAAATATTAAAGAGGGAGGGAAATGGAAACAATAACAGAAGGAGGCAACTGACTTCATCGACGACGTTGCATTTTGGATGTAATAACCCAAGAATTTTCTTAGGGCCTCGTCGACAAACACAGGGGATTCGTTGACGAGGGTACATAAGGACTTCGTCAACGAGGAAGCATTTCATCGACAAGAAAATATTGAGTGACTATTTTTCGAATTCTGAATTTCATCGACGAGAAGATGGTATTCGTCAACGAACCTCCTTCTGGACCTTATCGATGAGATGACGTGACTTGTCAACGAAGGTCGTAGTATAACTAGCTCTAAACTGGGTTTAATCACAAAATTTTAATGAAAATCTTCTCCTCTCTCTCTCTCTCTGTCTCTCATACGGTTCTTCTTCCATCTCTCTTCGATTTTGGCGCCGTTAGTCACCGGCCGTGATTGATAAAATACGAAATGTCGGCGTAAGGGCCGAAGATTTTCATATTATGTTATGAAATGATATGATGATATTAACTTGAAAATTATTATTATGAAATAGCCATGTATCACAATTTGAAATATGTTATATGTTATTAGAACTTGGTTGACTTGGTTTAGGCTTACACGAGCACGGTATCGTAGCTATATGATCACGATCATGAGTTAGTGCTACTACTAGTCGTACGAGGCAGCGGGAGGATGGCAGTCGATGTGGTTTATTGGAGTGTTGGCGCCCCTGGTGTACGGACCAGTAGAGGCAGACCCATCGTACTTACAGACTTTTGCTTTTGATTCGACAGTGGTCGGCCAGCCATTGTCTGATCCCGCCTTTGAGCCGCACAATCCAGTCATGTGGGGTTAAGACATGACACCAGCCAACTAACCTTTCAGGGTTGTTTTCTATTATTATTATTATTATTATTATTATTATTATTATTATTATTATTATTATTATTATTATTATTATTATTATTATATGAGATGAATTATGTTTGTGGAAATCCAGTACGTTCTATCATGTTATGATTATATATGTTTTTCCCAGATATAATACAGACAGTTTCACCAAATATGTTTATGTATGGTTTTATGTAAAATACGGAAATACTCATGTTGCCACACACTGATATTAGTTTATTTTCCCTTACTGAGAGGTGTCTCACCCCAAATTATATGGACATTTCAGGAGCCGCAGATAGAAGAGCGGATAAAGTTTCGCAGTGCTAATGTTTGATAGTCCTACCTTACCTGCAGGGTAAGTACTTGCTAGGGTCAAATGTATTTTTGGGTGGCGACCCTAGGACTATTTTGGATATTTTTGAGATATGTATATTTATATGACAGTTGTAGTAAACTCTGGTATTGGGTTGTATGGTATTCTAATTGTATATGATTTCACGTTTCTTGCGGCTTAGGTATTAGTGATGAATTTCATATTACCACTGGTACCCTTGCGTCCAGGTGGGTTATAGTTAATAAGGATATTAATATTATGTGGAAAAAAAACTATATGGTAAATTAAGCAGGTTAGGAACATTCGTCAGACCAAAGGGCATATCGAGAAATTCATAATGCCTATACCATGTTCTGCAGGTTGTCTTTGAGACGTCTTCTACTTTAACTTTCACCTAGTGGTAGTCTAATCTAAGGTCAATCTTGGAATAGATCCGCGTACCATGAAGCTGATCAAACAAGTCATCTATATGGGGTAGAGGATACCTGTTCTTAATTTTCACCCTATAAATTTCCCTGTAATCTATACATATCCTCATAGACCCGTCTTTCTTCCTTACAAATAACACTGGAGCTCCCCATGGTGATACACTGGGCCGAATATAACCCTTATCCAGTGAGTCTTGCAACTGATCTTTTAGCTCTCCCAACTCTTCTAGAGCCATTCTATAAGGAGCTTTAAAAATCGAATTCGTCCCTGAAAGTAAATCAATAGAGAAATCTATCTCACGATCAGGAGGCAAACCAGGTAGTTCATTTGAGAAGATATCTGAAAACTCCTCCACCATTGGCGTATTAGTAAGCTTTAATTCATTTCCTGACATTTCCTTAACAAAGGCCACGAACCCTTAGTAACCGCCCATGAGTAATCTCCTCACTTGTATGGCTGATACTAACCGAGGCGGGGATTGCATTCGCGACCCTATGAACTTGAATTCTGGTCTTCCTGGAGGTGTGAATATCACTTCATTCAAACGACAGCCTATACTGGCGTAGTTAGCTGCCTGCCAGTCCATACCAAATATTACATCGAACCCATGCATGTCCAACACTATCAAGTCAGTTGACAAGACTTTCCCCTGAATATCAACTGGATAGCCTCGGAGCACTTTATTACACCTCACTACTAACCCTGTCGGTGTAGTTACTAATTCTTCGGTGCCTAACAGCTGTGTTTCTGCCCCACATAATGTAATACACCCCATACACACGAATGAGTGTGTGGCACCTGAATCAAATAATACAATAACTTTAAATAAAAGCATACTAATCATACCCATCACCACATCGCCGGATGTCTCAGTATCACCTGGCGTTAGGGCGTGAACTCTCACCGAAGCCATGTTCCTCTGCTGACCTCCACGGGGCGCCCGATGCACTCCTCGAGCAAGTCTGGGAGCGGGAGTAGCTGCAGTCCAAGCCTGATAGTCTCTTATCATATGCCTTGGCTCCCCGCATCGGTAGTAGACACCTCGCCCAACACGACACTCTCTAGGGTGTTTCTTTCCACAAATCTGACAAGCTGGGTATGACTGCATACCCTCAATCCCATGACTCCCCGACTCTTGCTTTTGATCCTTATTGTAGAGACCTGGAGAATTTATATTAATTAAATAATAAGAAAAGGAAAGAAAATGAGAAATTTCAAAAAGGAGAGGGTCTAGTCGACAAACGCTCCAAATCAGCTTCTTGGGATCATCGACGTGGACGCGTGTCTCATCGATGAGAATTTACCAAGAGGCTATTTTCAAGGCTTGAATTTCGCCATTGAAGGCACCGTCTTCGTCAATGAACCGCCTTCATGGACTCGTCGACGAGGCCACGTGGCCAGCCATTTATAAATATGCAAAAGATAGGTTTTCAGCGAAAATTTCTCTCTCTCTCTCTCTCTCTCTCTCTCTCTCTCTCTCATTTTCTCTCTATAGAAAATGGTTTCTCTCACTTCTCTCTAGATTTCTGACTCTGATTCTCCTAGTTCGACGATCAGAAGCTACCACGGTGATCCTAGGGAGATTTTCTATAACCTAACTGGAGCGGAAATTCAATTTGGGCAGTTTGGGATCCTAAAATTTGGGTAAGTGGATTTTTAGGTATTTTTAGTATTACTAGTATTATTTGGGGCAATATTTTATATTCTATGAGAATATACTAGTGTTTTTTGGAAGTGGATTTTCAGGAATAGGGTGTTTTGGGCGCTATAGTCATGGGTTGAGGACCCAAACAAGTATCTGTTCGGGAGCATAGGTAATTATAGTTCAAGAAATTATGAATAGGCAATCTCAGGAAATATGGGTGTATTGATTTACTAGAGAATTTGTATATGTAAATGCAGGTTTTTGGGATTGGTACACCGAGGGTGCGAGAGTTGAGTGGAGGCTAGCCTACTAGTCAGATAGGTAAGGGAAATATGCTATGCTAGGAATTTTAGAATGTTTACAAAAAAATTATGTGTATATTTATCAATTTATTATTCAGTTTTTCCAGATTATTATTATTATATGTGGAAATGTAGATTTTAGAGCATGAGATTTTAATTACTTAACTGTGTGGCATTAGTTCATAACAGTTTAGTATAGTATTTATACACTTTTACAAATATCATGTTTTACAGTATATTAGCAGAAAATATCAATATGTTGTTTTCAAAAAATATGATTTATAGTATTTTTCAGAATGTCATGACTTCAGAACCATAACACTCAGTTATTCAGTTATTTAGTTATTCAGTCAGACATTCAGATTATGCAGATTAGTTTAGAAATGTTATGGTTATTTCAAAATCATGGTAAAAACAGTAAGATAATTATAAGTATTAGTATTAAATAGTATTAGACCCTGATGAATTATTCAGTTAGATTTAGACAGTAGAGCACGATACCGTTGCTATTTCAGATCAGAGTGCAACCACATATCTCAGATAGTGTGTGGATCCGTCTACCGTGTCAAGAGAGATTGTAGTCTCCCAGAGGTCTGGGTTGAGGTGGCCAGTTTGACGAGGTAGAGACTAGTTATCGTGTCCGGAGAGATTGCAGTGGGTTGGATTGTTGATTGGTAGAGGTTTAGATTGACTTACCTGGTGGGCCAACCAGTGTTAAATCCCACCTACGGGCCGCACAACCCTGTCATGAGGGGTTAAATCATGACATTTAGATCCCAAGGTATTATCATAGTTATTTTTATATACACATATTTACAATACAACAACAGTTTTATTATATACTAGAATTATGTGTAACTAGAAAACTTATATGCACAGTTGTATTTTAAACCGTGATAAATGTAAGTTGTGCAGTATATTATTCTATTAGTTTTACGATTTGAATAAAATATTGGTAAATTATTTATGTAACTCACTTGCCACACACTAGTAATAGCATGTTTCCACTTACTAAGCGTTGTCTCATCCCGGTAAATTAACATTTTTCAGGTGATCCAACTAGACGAGCGGATCAAGGGATTGTATTTTGAGTAGTATTCAGGAGTGTTCGGTAGAAGGTGCAAGGATGATGTATAATTATGTATGTATGCTTTGGGTTAATACTGGATTCTGGTATTGTAATTATCGATGTATGACTTTATGTTTTCTGTTGTATAGGTGATTTCAGGGGTATCAAAGTAAAATTATTATCAGTATATTTTATATATTATTTTTTAAAAATGGTATGGAATTTTAGGTCGTTACACTTATAATAACCACCCTTCTTCCACAACCCCCAACTAGAACCCTATTGGAAACCTGTAGGCGTGGATCTCTTTTTCCGTTTTTGTTCCTCAACATCCATCCACTCTCTGGCTTCTGCCACAACTGCTCTATCTACCATCTTAGAAAAGTCTTGCATTTTCAGTATTGCCACCTGCTTATATAATTCTCGCCTCAGGCCTCTTTCAAACTATTTTGCTTTCTTCATCTTGTCTAGGATAATGTACGGGGTGAAGCAAGATAATTCAATGAACCTCGCAAAGTACTGCTTCACTGTCTGCTGTCCCTACTTCAAATCCAGGAACTCCTCTACCTTAATTTCTCTAGACGAGGCCAGAAAGTATCTGTCAAAAAATATTTCCTTGAATCGGTCCTATGTCATTTCTATAGGCACTGACCTCTACTGTTCTAGGAGTTTCACTGTCGTCCACCATCTCTCGACCTCTCCTGTCAGTTTATACGTGGCAAATATAACTCTCTGCTCCTATGTACACTATAGCACTGCCAACGCCTTTTCAATCTCCTGCATCCAATTTTCGGTGACTGTAGGATCAGCACCTCTTGAAAATACAGGAGGATTCATCTTGGTGAATTTCTCTATCGTGCACCCATGGCCTACAAACGGACTTCCCTACTCCTTGGAGCTCCTAGCGATCTCAGCCATAACATGTTGAGCTACACTGCGTAGTATTGCATCTGAATCAACCTCGCCTGCACTCGAGGGCTCTGCCTCGCATGGGCACTACCTTCTCTAAGGTCCATCTTGAAAAAGACAATAGACATGGCTCAAGCACCCTATTCTTATAATTTATGCTTCTAACCAAAATCTCCCATATTGACATCCTTTTCTTAATTCAAGATTCAGTCCTACACTTTAGAAACACAACCCGGCAATAGTTTACTATGACTTTCCTGAAATTGTCACCCTAGGAAAGACACAGAAACCACCACGGAAGTCCTTCCTCTAAACTGAAAAACAAACCTCAAATCCTTTTCCTATACATTGGTATTGTCTCCGTTGCACTCTAAAGTCTACAGAACCTAGCAACCTAGGCTCTGATACCAAACTGTAAAGACCTGCCTATTTTCCCATAATTTTTTTTTTAATAATGAAATATGTAATGATCCATATAACCTGCTAAGCTGACATAATTATGATCAACCTGAACCCATAGGTACCAGGGATATACCTGTCATACATCTCTGATACCTAAGCAACGGAAAACATAAATTACATACATACCATCCAATAGTTACAATACCAGAGTGCTACTAATCTGTCAAATATATATATATATATATATATATATATATATATTTATATACATCCCAAAAAGACCAAAAGGGTAAAACTAGGATTATAATCCAAAAACCATCTGACCCTAGCTCAGCAACTCACCCTCCCACTAGGGTAGTATAAACTGCCTCTATTGGTGCGAAGCTCGATCCGCCTGTCTAACTGGATTCCCTGAAATGCTTATAATTGGTTTTTCTTTTTCTGTGGGGTGGCCCGGCGTGGGGGGGTGTCGGGGGGGTGGGGGGGGGGGGGGGTGGGCGTGGGGGTCCGGGGGGTGGTGGCGGTGGCGGCGGGGGTGGGATGTTCTTGTAAGTGGGGGGGGTGGGGGCGCGGGCGGGGGGGTGGGGGGGGGGGGGGGGGGGGGGGGGGGGGGGGGGGGGGGCGGCGGCGGGGGGGGGGGGTGGTGTGGGCGGGGGACGCGGATGGGCGGGGCGGGGGGGCTGGCGGTGGGGGGGGCGGGGGGGGGGGGTGGGGGGGGGGGGGGGGGGCGGCGGGGGGGGGCGGTGGGGGCGGGGGGGGCGGGGCGGGGCGGGGCCGGGCGGGGGGGGGGGTTGTGGGGGGGGGGGGGGGGGTGAGAGGGCGGGTGGGGGCCGGCTGCGACCTTTCACAGTAAGGGGAAAAACTAATATCAGTGCTGCCCTTTTTCTGTGGCGATAGATGAGCTATTCATACTATAATAGATAAACAATACGTAACACATGTATGGATAAAAACTGGTGATATAATATTGGATAAAACATACACAATCATGATCATGTTAAATCATACTGAATTTCAGTTATTTTAAAATCATTTGCTATAACTGATAGTACTGAAATAATACCCAGGATGGATAGCTATCTAATGTCATGTATTACCCCCCATGACTCAGTTGTGTAGCCCAAAGGTGGGACCTGACAATGGCTGGCTGACCACTGCCAAGTCAAATATATCTATAAGTACGATAGGCCCGCCCCACCCTGGTTCGGACTGCCAGAGGAACGTCTACAACACTACACTGAAGCCGTATTGACTATCGATCTCCCACACTCTCTACTGGCAAGTGTGGTAGCACTAATCTGAACTGAACTGAATAGCTACGGTACCGAGCCCTGAATACTGATCTAAACTAATCAATCCGAATTTTGATAACATATAGTATGTTTACATATACTGATTTAACATAAAACTAGATTGATAGCATTTTTATGAATTCTGACATATCATACATAATCACAGCCTTACGCCAAATAACATACATAATTACGGCCTTGCGCCGACTATCAATATCGCCCATATGCCGAGCATATTATAACATACTGAATTGAAACTTTTATTGACTATCATAAAATTTTGAAACCATAATTTCCTGTATTATTCATGGTTTTCCTTAAAAACTATTGTAAACATGCTTTTTCTGAAAATCTGACATAACATAATATTCATAAAATGATACTCATGCCACACTGTTTTAGATGGTATTAAAACTGAATACCTAAGCTGAATATATTTTTGATTAAATATTTTAAAACTATTTTCTTGTTCAATAACAGTATTCCCAAATATTCTGATATAACATACATAATTACTGTAACTACATGCTGTTTTAAAAAAATAAATTTTCATAAAAATAAACTGACTTAATTTATCCCCTTACCTAGCTAATGAGAAACCCACAAATATAACTAAATGTGCACTTGTGGTGTTCCCAGTTCAACACCCTGAAATTAACATTTTTCCAACAAATCCCAGTATTATTTCACCTAACACATTTCCTTTAGTCCAGAAACACCAAAAACTTAATAAAACTTAAAATAATTAACTTACCCAAATTTTTGGGATAGTGCCCAAGTTGGCCTAACCAACAAATTACTCCAACAGATTCGTAGAGAATCTTCCCAGGAGTAATGTGGCGGCTTCAGATCGTTGAACCGACGTGAAACGAGATCGAATTTCTAGAGAGTAGGTGAGGGAGCTGAAGTTTAAAGAGAGAGAAAAGGGTTTTGCATGAAAATTCTTCGCAGAAAACAGATTTGAGTCTATTTGTACACCAACCTTCGTCAACGAGACACGTCACTTCGTCGACAAGGCCAAGAAAAGAGTTTGTCGACAAACACTTACACATCATCGACGAAATTCAAGCCCTAAAAACAACCCTTTCGGCAATTTCTCATCGACGAGACACGTGCGACAACCCAAATAAAAATGGAATTTAAATAATAAAGAGGAAGGGAAATGGAAAACAGTAACAGAAGGAGGAGGTTGACGACATCGCACTTTGAAAGAAATAATCGAGGGAATCATCAGGGCTTTGTTGACGAATATAGGGGATTCGTCGACTAGGGTATAAGAGAATTCGTCAACGAAGACAGGATTCGTCGACAAGGAAATACCGAGAGAGGTTTTGAGCCGACTGAATTTTGTTGACAAAATTATTAAAGGATTCGTCGACGAATGACGTGACTCATCGACGAATCCCTTGTTCTATAAATATCAAAATCTGAATTTTTAACTTCACCAGTAAGCCCGTTCATCGATGAGACCCTGCCGTGCCTTAAAATTTTTCTTTTTATCCTTTCTCTTACTATTTAATTGTTATAATTCATCGAGTCTCTACAATTTACCCTATAAGCTGTTAATAGGATTTCTTGTTTATTAGGATTTTGAACTAAACATTTATTTTTCTTAAACATTATGTCAAATCCTTTATCACTAAGTTGACTTATACTTAAAATATTATGTTTTAGGTCATCTACTAACAACCCATCATCAATAGTAAGTGAGGATTCTTTGCCTATTTTACCGATTCCAATAATTTTACCTTTAGCATTGTCGCCGAAGGTGACCTATCTCCCGTCTTTTTGTACTAATGTAGTGAACTTGGATCTATCTCCGGTCAGTACTGTCTTTGCAACCACCGCTGTCCCCAGTTACCCACTTTTCTTGGATGTGTTGTCTAAACATACAACAATTGAAGGAGTCACGGTGTTACCTTTTTGGAATCCAATTCTCTAAATATCTTTAAATCATATTCAGTTATATTGTTACGTTCCCTTCATTTTTAACGGGTAACATACTTATTTATAAGAGGACAGTTAAATATGATATGTCCCTTTGTTTTACCAAGTAGCATGTGGTATGGCATGTATATTAGTTGAGGACTGTGCTAGCATATGTTTTGCACCTCTTTTTACCAACTACCCCCTCATGACACAATTGCCTTCTTTCTTTTATTTGTGTTATTAAATATCTGATTTCATTCCCTTTATTACAAGGATTATTATGGCTGTCACATCTGTTCACGAATTTTCTTTTCCTTTAATGAGTTGTAAATAATTTCTCTTTATCTTCAATTATCTTTGGAAGATCCAATATTTTCCCCTAAATCTTTCTTATTTTGATCATTTACTTGTCCAGCTTAACTAACTGTCTTGTGAAAATCATCATTTATTTTACTCCATCGTATTATCAATATGGGTTTCTTTTTTTTTTTCAATTAGATTTAGATGCTTCTAATTGGATTTTAAGATTTTCATTTGTTCTTAATGGCTATATTCCCCTTTCTCAACCGGGACCAAACCTTTATAAATTATATTGTGAGACGGGCAACTAACTAGATGGAAGTTTCCTTGTAGTTGGCATATTCCAACAGAGTAGTTGCATGATTCTTAGTACTGATTCCTTATAAGGAGGAGTATTAGGAATTACCTCTTGTTGTTGTGCACTGAAGCACAAGTTTTGTCCATCTCCTCTGTTCATTTATTTCGCTTTATGATGCACTTGAGCTTGTATCATCCCATGTGGTTTCATGCTGTTTTCTTTTCTCGTATGCCTTCTTAACGCTGACGGCCAATACGACCATTCGATGTGTAACCTTTTGTTAGGATCTAACACGTCGTGGCACTCATTTCTATTTTTTTATTCTCCTTTTACTTGGTCTCACCATTTTTCAGCCTTTTGCTCCTCTGAATTTTCTAGCAGTAACTTTTTGACGCACTTTTATAGAATTTGGAGTCTTTTAGTAATAAAGGCTAGTTATCTTGATCTAAGTTCACTTTGATCACTATTTCATCATTAAACTTTCTTTTGGCTTTTAGAGTTATGGATGTCTTATTGGTATTCTTCAGGATTTCTTTATCCTTAAAGCCATTTCCAAGTGAGTAGTGATCTCCCCTAGTTCATTAGAGATGTGTTTTACATTCTTCCTTCCGTTATGGTCGTTTGACTTTGGTTCCATATGATGGCAAGACTCTAAGATCTACTTGGATCCTCTCATAGGTACAAGTATGTTTTCCATAAGGCATTGATTGAGATTCTTACGCTGGGGAACCCTGGATACTATTAGTTAATGATTCATCCGGATCACTAGTTAGAATTATCAATTCCTCTTATCTTAACATTTCAGTTCTTCATAGTTACTCTACTTGGCACAAATTGCCTCTTAGCAGTTTCGCCAACGTCATGACTCTATTAAATTCATTAACATTAGAGCACAATTATAAAGCTTATTGCACTTGAATTTCCTTGTAACCATTTTCCTCTCTGTGATGATTTCAGTCATTGTTGTTTCTTTTTGTCATTAGGGACTCTCTTTTCAATCTACTACTGGTAGGAACTATCACCGGCCGTGCCAACCTTCCAAGCCTTCCAATCACATGTTTGAAGGAAATCTCATACGTTGTTCCTTCACCAAAAGTTATTTAGACCAACCAACAAGAGGTGCGTGGGTTAAGGATTGCCCTCTCCGAAGGCCGCTTATACTCCAGGTCGTGCCTTGTCCGATAGTTATTATAGATTCTACGTAAGATTTAATATAATTAGTCTGATACCAATTGAAAATGAACTAGTTGATTCCAAGGAGTGAATCGCGCCATTATTTAATAAATTTTAAGTTTTTTTAAATCTTCTACCTTACTTTGTTTAGTATCCTTACCAACAAAACTTTAAATGTAAATCTACCAATTATCATCAAAACCAAACAAACAACGATTTTCTGAAACATTAAGCCCAAGCCAAATTCAACACACAATACAACAATGTCAAAAGTAAACAAGACCCAGAAGTTGCAATATCTCTGATGCTTTTAGCATTTGTAATTAGCAACCGGTAATTTGTATGTAGCCCTGTTACGGACTGATTTTTATTGCGTTTCTTTTAATTAAGATTTCCACCACATTAACCAAGGTACTCCCTCGTGAGTTTACGCCATTAAGGTTAATTGAACGTACTTCTATGATAAGAGTATTTCTTTGAATAAGTGCTAAGCCTGCAACTTGCACTTAGCATACACCAAGCACTATTATTGGTGCAGAAATTAAAAGAGTCAGCGCGTTGCCAGAAACCAAAACACGTTTTTATGAGGTTGGATTTCCCCAGTCTATGTCTTAGCTGTGAGTAAACCACCAAAGATTCCACTTACATCCCGTTCTTTCTCGGAGAAGAAACAACACCTTAATGTAAGACCTCAAAATTAAATAATTCATATTATTTTGTTTTTTTTGTAAACACATATGAGCTACCGCTGATACCTTTCTATGAATGAAAATTCAAGCTTCCACAAGAACTACTTGGATATTCATGGGTACCAAATAATATACTCCTGCAGTGGCAAACCATTAACATATACACCCTATATTTACCCATACCATACAGGAATCTGTATTTCTAAAACTATAGTCTATATAATACATTTCTCTCCTAGGACCCACCATATACCCAAAATACAAATGTAAGACCCTGAACATGAATATGGTTTACATAATGAGAGAGGGGCCCACCCAACCATAAATGGTAAAAGCTAACAGGTTTCATTTTTCTTCGACGAAGCAGAGCTCATCGAAGAAGTCCATGTATCTTCGTCGACAAAGTTAGAGGTGATCATGAGGAGAAAGCTCCGAGGTGGCCTCGAGACAAAAACCGGAGATATCAGGATTCGTCCAACGAATCCACCCATCTCCGTCGACGCGAGCCTTACCCCTCTAGATCGACATCATCTGAAGCAGTACACCACTTAGTCAACGAAGATGCTCGAGGCAAAGGCTATAAAAGAAGTTTCATTTACTTTTAAGCTAAGACAAACCTAACCCAATATCTTCTCCTTGTCCTCTAGAAATTCATCCCTAATCTCTATCTCTCTAGATTTCCTTCAGTTCGTTGCGGGAATCGTTAATTCTGAAGTTGCCACGGAGATGTGGAAGGATTTTCCCTACAGTTTACGGATCAGAATCCTATTAAGGATTTTTGGCGTTTTTCGGCCCTTAAAAACGCCAGGGTAGGGGCTACCAGTTTTCATATGTCGGCTGATCGATGATAGGTTTAGTAGAGATATTCCATTGTCTTTCGTGCAGTATAGTTCTATACTGTTGATTGGAGCGTTTTGAGAAATCGGTCAATACGTTTAGGGGCCTTAGAGTTCGAGATTTGCTATTTGGCGGAAAGGTAAGGGGAATTGTGTTTATATCGGTTATTTTTGAAATCGTACTCAGTAGAATTGTGGTTCACGGTCCTGTGTGTGCTTTTCCTACTCATTTGGGGGGATCTAACAGGGAAAACTATGGGTTTTTCATGATTACTATTTTAGGAAAAAGGGGGTAACGGGCTGCATCCCTGGTTTTGTTGAAAACCGAATGTATATGTTGATTTATACTATGTTATAGGGATGGTCGTGCCTTGACTTGTTTAAATTGTATGTGTTTGGAAAACCTTGATTTTAGATTACCAAATGGGTGTGGTTTGTTTGGTTATATGAGCATGCATGTGTGTGTGATTGGTTGAAATGCTAGTAGGAATGTGATTCCAAATTGTTCCAAGTATTGAGAGTGTCCGGTTCTATATCCGAGAGCGTATGAAATCGCTGACCATAGATTGGCAAAGTGTCTGGCTCTATATTCGCGGGCGTGAGCCTATTCCAGCAGATCAGACCGAAGGGTGTGGATCCACCAGTTTAGCGCCGGTATGATGCCATGGGAGTCGGGGACTAACCATGTGCCAGTGGCGTCATGCTACGCGTGTTGGCTACAGGACAACGCCGTATGTCGCAGGCCCACTTTGGGCCAATGGGTGTGATGACACCAGGATTACTGATCATGTGTATGTGTGCGTGTATGCACTATTGTGAAATTAGTACTGGAACTGCATTTAACTACGTGTATGTTGCATCATGATAACACTCAAATGCCACACACCGATATGACCTGTGTTCTTCCTTACTGAGAGGTATCTCACCCTTACTATACGTATATTTTTACAGGTCCTTCGAGTAACCGGAACTAGCGTCCTTATGTCAGGAGCATAGGGCCAGTGTACTGCGGGTAGTGCTTGGGTATGAGCTAGGACTGTGTTTTGATGGGTTGCCATTTTGGGATGTGTTGGGCACCCAATTGTACGTTGTATGATAGAGCCTGTTTCTGCTCTTGTATAGACTCTAGTATGATATTGCATATATATATATATATATATATATATATATATATATATATATAGAATGACCTTTTTCCGCTGCGTATATGGTTGTATTTGGATGTGTTTAGGGTGCCTGGGAACCCCACGGGTCGAACCCTCATCCTTTGTACTGTATCTATGGATAGTTTGTATGATACAGGGACAGGTTAGATTACATTTTCACCCCTGGGTCCCATTTCCGAGTTCGGGGTGTGATAACAAAACCCTGCACCAACTTACCCTGAAACTAAGGTAACCGAGAAGTCTCTATCCGCTAGCCTGATCTGCTCGCCTAACTGGCTCACCTGAAAATGTTAGAATAATGGGGTGAGACAATGCTCAGTAAGTAGAAATATGCTATTACTAGTGTGTGGCGACTAAGTTATATATATACTTTAAATAACATCTAAGTTGTAATAAATGATAGATCTGTAAAGCATATCTTACATTTTTCGCAATTTAAAACATAACTATATCATCTGAGTTTTCTACTTTTCATACTGCTAATATCATACTATATTTATCGAATATTATAAAACTGTATACATATACATAACTGTGCTTTATCCCTAGAACTCTGTATGTCATGATTTGACCCCACATGACAGGGTTGTGCAGCTCGTAGGCGGGACTTAACCTAGTCGGCCCTCCAGGTAAGTCACTATACTCTATACTACCTTAGCCCGGGCAAATTGTGTCCAATTCTAAGCTCAGGATTGGCTGCTACCTCATCAAACTGGTCCCCTCAACCCAGCAAACTAGGGAGCTGCATCCTCTCCGAGCATAGTTTGACGGTACCCACACACTATCTGAGATATGTGGTTGCACTCTATTTGTATTAGCAACGGTACCGTGCCCTGTATTCTGTATATGTATCTCTGTGTAATCTTTTCATAGGGATCTGATACTATATATATACATACATACTCTTTTACTATTTTCATCATGTTTCCAAAATAACCATAACACCATAATTTTGTACTATAAATACTGTAATATTTGAATAACTGTAGCATCTTAATGCTATACTGTATAATCTGTCTATATCATCTGTCTGTATAATCTATTTGTATACTCTGAGTGTTATAACATTTAGGAAAACATGGCATTCTGTAAATACTATACATACTAGTCTGAGTAAACATTTGTATACATACATACATATATTTGTCTGTATAGTATCTGTGAATATCTGGCTATATTTGTATGTTCTGTATAACTTCATATACTGGAAAAACTATATAAAGTTCTACATTAAATATTATCTACTCAGGTCACACATATTTTAAAAACACATATTCTGTAAAAACTATCTAATAACTGGTATACATACACATTTGTAAAATTTTTATTAATATAATCAAATCTCTTAGCATAGCATATTTCCCTTACCTAGTTTCTGAAAAGCCCTTACTGAACTCTGGCCCTACACCCATAAGGTTCTCCACTCAACACCCTAAAATCGACATCCCCCGGAACAAAACATCAATATTTTTCTACATACAACATTTCCTATAACTGCAGGGAAAGCATATTCTAAATAAAACACCTTACCCTGAATTTGGGATGAATTTCAAACCACTTCCACTGACAATCTGCTCCTGCAGACTTGTAGAGAACTTCACCAGGAGGGTCATGGTGGCTTCATATCGTCGATCTGGTGAGATACGGGGCCGAAATTGAAGAGAGAAGGAGAGGGGGTGCATTTTTTAGAGAGAGAGAAAGATTTACGCCAAATTCTGCAAATTAACCCGAGTTTTCACTATTTATAGTGTCGGATTCATCGACTAGACACATCACCTAATCGACGAGTCCTTTGAGAAGTTCATTGATGAACCTTCTCTCCTCGTCGACGTATTTCATACCTACATAAAGCCCCCCTCTCGGTATCTTCTCGTCGACGAAACCTGTCCTCGTCGACAAGCTACTCCTCTATCCTCGTCAACTAATCCCCTGTGTTCGTCGACGAGAACCCTTCTAATTCTTTGGGTTATTACATTCTTCCCTCCTTATAAAATTTTGTCCTTGAAATTTACTATCTGTAGTACCTTCTATCATCCCATAAAGGCAAATGGTCTACTTATTTTATTACTTACCCTCACTTATGGCGTAGGAATACCGTGGTTACAATCTAAGTTCTGTGAGATTACACATATAAAACTAAAAGGCCACCTACTAACTAATTCAATGCATGTACCTGCAAAAGAAACTTTATCTAATTACTTATACTTTACTTGCTATCACTAACCTTTTAGAACAACTGCGGGCATCTTTATTTGATCTGTTTCTCAAGTTCCCAAGAAGCTTCCTCTATAGCGTGATTTTTCCAAAAACCTTTACTAACGGAATTTCTTTTGTGTGCAGTGTCTGTGTTTTTCTATCCAAAATCTGTACCGATACTTCTTCATAAGCCAACGAATCCTTAAGTTTTATCTCTATATAGATGATGATGTGAGTCAGGTTCGGAACGTATTTTCTCAACATGGCAACATGGAATACGTTATGACTCAACTTGCTTTTCTCTAGTATCTCAAAAGGACCAATATACGTGGTGGCAAAGCTAGCCTATAGGCAACTGACCCTACTTTCTCTAGTATCTCAAAAGGACCAATATACTTAGGACTCAACTTGCTTTTCTTTCCAAATCTCATAATTTCTTTCAAAGGAACTACTTTCAAGAATACTCAATCTCTTACTTCAAACTCTAATTCTCGGCGGCGAGTGTTTGCGTAGCTTTTCTGGTGACTCTGTGCGGTCCTGATTCTTTATTTAATTAGTCAGACCTTATCATATGCCTACTATACAATCTCTGGACCCAAAACTCGCCTCTCACCTACCTCATCCCAGAAAAAAGGAGAACGACATCTCCTGCCATACAGTGCCTCGTATGGAGCCATGCCAGTACTAGCATGATAATTGTTATTATAAGCAAATTTAACTAGTGGTAGAAACTGAGTCTAGCTACCCCTAAAATCTAGTACGCAAACATGAAGCATATCTTCTAATGTCTGGATCATCCTCTTGGTCTATTTATCTGTCTGGGGTGAAAAGCAGTGCTAAACGCTAACTGTGTACCCACAACTTCCTGAAAACTTTTCCAAAATCGTGAAGTAAAACCGAGGATCTCGGTTTGAAACTATGGATATCGACACACCATGGACACGAACTATCTTCTGAACATTTATTTCTACCAATTTGCCCATGGAATAATCGACTTTAATCGAAATGAAATGAGCGGTCTTCGTTAAACGATCAATAACCACCCAAATCGCATTCAACCCTCGTTGTGCCAATGGTAATCCCGTAACGAAATCCATCGAAACGTAATCTCATTTCCACTCTGGAATAAACAATGGCTGCAACTACCCTGCTGGTCTCTGGTGCTCAGCTTTAACTCGCTGGCACGTCAAGCACTATAGTACAAATTCAGCTATTTCTCTCTTCATTTCACTCCACTAGAAATACTCCCGTAGATCCCCGTACATTTTAGTGCTACCTGGATGTACGATGTATAGGGATCTGTGAGCCTCCTCCAATATAGTTCTCCTGATCTCGGTATCTGCAGGAACACGGAGCCTAGCATGGAACCGCAGGGCTTCGTCATATGATATGCTTAACTCCTCTCCCTGACCATCTCGTACTCTTGCCATTACCTTTGCCAACTCTGCGTCATCACCTTGAGCGGCCTTTATCTTCTCGTATAATGTAGGTTGAACCACTAAACTGGCAATGACTGCCTGAAGACTCTCCTCTTTTAACTCTATGCTGAGCCGCTCCAAATCCACCAAAATTGAATGCGGAATCCCCATGGTTGCCAGTGCTGGCCCTCCTGATTTATTGCTCAGAGCATCTACTACCACATTTGCTGTCCTGGGTGGTAACTAATAGTGCAGTCATAATCTTTAATAAGTTCTAGCCACCTTCTTTGCCTCATATTTAGTTCTTTCTGGGTAAAGAAATATTTCAGGCTCTTATGATCCATAAAAATCTCGCACTTCCCACCATATAAATAATACCTCCAAATCTTAAGAGTGTATACAACAATTGATAACTCCAAATCATGCACGGGGATAATTCTTCTCATATTCTTTAAGCTATCTAGAAGCATACGCAATAACTCTATCGTGTTGCATCAACAGGTATCCAAGTCCCTTCAGGGACGCATTACTGTATATTACAAACTCGTCCTCCCCTAAAGGAATAGCCAGTACTGGAGTTGAAACTAACCGCCGCTTTAACTTATGAAAACTCTGTTCACAGTCGTCGTTCCAACCAAATTTCACATTTTTTCCTCGTAAGTCATGTTAACGGACCAGACAACCTAGAGAAGCCATCCACGAAGCATCGGTAATAACCTGCCAATCCTAGAAAGCTTATGACTTCTTGAATACTTCCCGGCCTTTCCCAACTCACTACAGCTTCTATCTTACTCGGATCAACTGATACTCCCACTTCAAAGATCACATGGCCGAGAAAAGTAACCTGCGTTAACCAAAACTCACACTTCTTGAATTCTGCATATAATTTTCTTTCCCTTAATACCTACAACACCAGTCTTAAATGATGCTCATGCTCCTCAAAACTTCTCGAATAGATCAATATATCATCAATGAACACAACCACAAACTGATCTAAGTATTGATGGAACACCCGATTCATTAAGTCCATAAATACTGCAAGTGCATTAGTTAACCCAAACGGCATCACTAAAAACTCGTAATGCCCATATCTGGTATGGAATGCGGTCTTTGATATATCTTCTGCTCTAACCTTCACCTGATGGTAACCTGACCGAAGGTCAATTTTAGAGTAAACCTGGGTCCCCTGAAGTTGATCAAATAAATCATCGATCCTAGGGAGAGGATACTAATTCCTGACTATTAGTTTGTTTATCTCCCTGTAATCGATACACAACCTCATGGTCCCGTCCCTCCTTTTCATGAATAGAATTGGTGCTTCCCAAGGTGACACACTGGGCCTGATAAAACCTTTATCCAGCA
The DNA here is from genome assembly GCF_029873635.1 of Malania oleifera. Classification (NCBI taxonomy): domain Eukaryota; kingdom Viridiplantae; phylum Streptophyta; class Magnoliopsida; order Santalales; family Ximeniaceae; genus Malania; species Malania oleifera. The sequence goes on from NC_080425.1 coordinate 42,402,959, forward strand.
ATTCCTGCAACTGATCTTTCAATTCCTTCAACTCAACTGAAGCCATACGGTACGGTGTTTTAGATCCAGTGCTGACCCTGGCAACAGATCAATGGTAAACTTAATCTCACGATCAGGAGGCAACCTAGGAAATTCTTCTGGAAAGACCGTCTGGGAACTCCCTCACTACTGGTATGTCAGCTTGTTTCAATTCCTCTTTTGGCAATTCCTTTATGTATACGACATACCCCTGGCAACCACCCTGTAGCAACCTCCTCACCTGAATAGCCAACACCATATGTGGTGAGGCATGTACACGTGAACCCACGAATCTGTATTCTTGCTCACCCGGGTGTCTAAAAATCACTACCTTCTGGTGACAATCTAGACTGGCATGATAAGTTGCTAGCCAATCCATACCCAATATCATATCAAACCCCTGCATATTCAAGACTACCAAATCGGCTAACAGCACTCTCTCCTAAATGCTTACTGGAAAACTTTGAAGCACCTTCCTGCATTTTACCATCAATCCCATCGGCGTACCCACAGATAATTTGACATCTAATAGCTGGGTCTCTACCCTAGTTATTCTGACATACCCCACCGATATAAAAGAGTGGGTGGCACCTGTGTCAAACAAAACAACAATTTTATATAGTAAATCAGTAAGGGTACCTGTGATCATGTCTCCAGTTGTCTCAGCATCTCCCGACGTCAATGCATAGACCTTTGCCGGTGCAGTATTCCTCTGCTGACCTCCGCGAGGCGCCTGATATCTACCTCGAAATGGTCTGGAAGCTGGTGCATAATTTGACGGCATCTGACACGATCGAGCCATATGATCGGGCCTCCCACAGTGATAACAAACATTCTCCCCTAGTTGGCACTCACTAGAATGTCTCCGTCCACATCTATGACAAATGGCAGGAAGCTGTCTGCCTTGAAATCCACCATACTTTACCATTTGTCTCTGGCCTCCGCCAAATCTACCTCCTCTCCAAGAGCCTCGACTGGGACCCGCCTGAAAACTCAAGGGCCCAGTCCTCTTCTTCTGACTCTGCGTTTTAGTCTCTCTTAGTAGACTCTCCTCTGCTATAATAGCCATATCAACCAATTTTGCAAAATCTTAGATCCTCAACACTACCACCTGCCTGAAAATATCACGCCTCAAATTTCTCTCAAACATTCTGGCCTTCTTCACTTCATCTGGGACAATATAGGGGCAGAAACGTGGTAGCTCGATAAATCTCACAACATACTGTTAGACTATCATCGACCCCTGGGACAGACTCAGAAACTCCTGTACCCGAGCCTCTCTAACCAAGGTAGGATAGTACCTATCGAAGAACACCTCCCTAAATAAAGCCTAGGTCATCAGCACTGGAATCACCCTCTACTCCTCCAACAGTCTAGTGGTCGTCCACCATCTTTCAGCCTCCTCTGCTAGTCTATACGTAGCGCACAAAACTCTCTACTCATCGGTGCAGTGAAGTACTGTCAGAATCTTTTCTACCTCCTCCACCCAGTTCTCCGCAACTGTAGGGTCAACCGCTCCAGAAAAGGCTGGGGGATTCATCTTCATAAATTTCTCTATGGTGCATCCCTGAATTGTAGATGGACCTCCCTGCTCTCTAGAGCTCCGCGTTATCTCAGCCATAACTTGCTGAGCCACACTACGTAGCATAGCATATGAATCTCCACCTCCTATGCCAAAAGGACCCGCTCCATCGTCACCACTGACGTGAGCACTACTGCCTCCTGGGTCCATCCTACAAATATATAGAACACCGTTTTAGAATCCTATGTCCCATACAGACCTAACTTATTGAACTAAAACTTCAAATCCTCTATTAACCCATCCCTCCTGATCCTAATCCCAAAATCCAATCATGTAAATCAAACACACGACTCATGTATAGTTTACTATGACTTTCCTGAAATCGTCACCCAAGGAAAAACATAGAAACCACCACGAAAATCATGTATCTAGACCACAGAACAAATCTTAAATCCTTTTTCCTATATTCTGGTATTGTTTCCTGCTGCACTCTAGAGTCTACAGAACCTAGAAACCTAGGCTCTGATACCAAAATGTAACGACCTCAAAATTTAAATCATTTTATATATATTTTTTTCTTTTTATAAACACATATGAGCTACTCTGATACCCTTTCTATGAAAATCTCAGGCCTCAAAAGGACACTGGGGTATTCCTGTATACAATAACCATACCTACGCAGCGAAAACATAAATTATACATCCATATATATTATACAATACCAGGAATCTGTATTTCTAAACTATAGCTATATAATACATCTATCTCCAGTAATATATACCCCAAAAATACAAAACTCTGCACCAACTTACCTTGAAACTAGGGTAACCGAGAAATCTCTATCCACGAGCTTGATCTGCTCACCTAACTAGCTCACCTGAAAAATGTTAGAATAATAGGGTGAGACAACGCTCAGTAAGTGGAAATATGCTATTACTAGTGTGCGGCGACTAAGTTATATATATACTTTAAATAACATTTGAGCTATAATAAATGATAGATTTGTAAAGCATATCTTACATTTTTCGCAGTTTAAAACATAACTATGTCATCTAAGTTTTCTACTTTTCATACTGCTAATATCATACTATATTTATCGAATACTGTAAAACTGTATACATATACATAACTGTGCTTTATCCCTGGAACTCTTTATGTCATGATTTGACCCCTCATAACAGGATTGTGCGGCCCATAAGCGGGACTTAACCTTGTCGTCCCTCCAGGTAAGTCACTATACTCTACACTACCTCAATCTGGCCAAACTGCATCCACTCCTAAGCTCGGGATTAGCTGCTACCTTGTCAAACTGGCCCCCTCAACCCATTGAACTGGGGAGCTGCATCCTCTCCAAGCACAGTTTGACAGTACCCACACACTATTTGAGATATGTGGTTGCACTCTATCTGTATTAGTAACGGTACCGTGCCCTGTATTCTGTATTTGTATGTGTCTGTAATATTTTCACAGGGATCTGATACTATATATATATATATATATATATATATATATACATATATACATATATACTCTTTTACTATTTTCATCATGTTTCCAAAATAACCATAACACTATAATTCTGTACTGTAAATACTGTAACATCTGAACAACTGTAGCATCTTGGTGCTATACTGTATAAGCTGTCTATATCATCTATTTGTATAATCTATCCGTATACTCTGAGTGTTATGGCATTTAGGAAAACATGACATTCTTTAAATACTATACATACTAATCTGAGTAAACATCTGTATACATATATATATATATATATATATCTGTCTGTGAAACTATCTAAATAAAAGTTGTATATGTACATATATTTGTCTGTATAATATCTGTGAATATCTAGATATATCTTTATGTTCTGTATAACTTCATATACTGGAAAAACTATATAAAGTTTTACATCAAATATTATCTATACAGGCCACACATATTTTAAAAACACATATTCTGTAAAAACTACATAATAACTGGTATACATACACATTTGTAAAATTTCTATTAATATAATCAAATCTCCTAGCATAGCATATTTCCCTTACCTAGTTTATGAAAAGCCATCATTGAACTCTGGCCCTACACCCACAGGGTTCTCCACTCAACACCTCAAAAGCGACATCCCCCAGAACAAAACATCAGTATTTTCCTACATACAACATTTCTTATAACTGCAGGGAAAACATATTCTAAATAAAACACCTTACCCTAAATTTGGGATGAATTTCAAACCACTTCCACCAATCATTTGCTCCGGCAGACTTGCAGAGAACTTTCCCAAGAGTGTCGTGGTGGCTTTAGATTGTCGATCCGGCAAGAAACGAGGCCGAAATCAAAGAGAGAAGGAGAGGGGTGCGTTTTAGAGAGAGAGAGAGAGAGAGAGAAAGATTTACGCCAAATTATGCAAATTAACCTGGGTTTTCACTATTTTTAGAGCTGGATTCGTCGACGAGACACATCACCTCGTTGATGAGTCCTTTAAGAAGTTCGTCGATGAACCTTCTCTCCTCGTCGGCGAATTTCAGACCTCCATAAACCCCCCTCTCGGTATCTTCTCGTCAACGAAACCTGTCCTCGTCGACGAGCTCCTTTTGTATCCTCGTCGACGAATCCCTTGTGTTCGTCGACGAGAACCGTTCTAATTCTTTGGATTATTACAGTTACAATCCCTCATTCAATTAGTCTAGAGTGTGCCACTCCAAATGATATCCTCTCACTTGGTCCAACAACGATTCAACAACCCGAATCGTCAATCAATCTACAAGAAAAGATTCAAGAGATTTTGTACAAAAGATGCTCTCAAAAGAGCTAATTAGTACAATTTCAAACTATATACTCCAAAGTAATTCAATATGAAATTTAAATTGAAGCACAAGGGAGTGTATCACCGATTAAATCTTTCAATTATTGAAAGATTCAAAATGGTGGCACAAGATCAGTGTTTAAAGTCAGCAAAACTTTAGTAGTATTCGTGCACAATGAGTGAGTAGGAGAGCCTTTGAATACTTGAGAGCAATTGAGAGTGTGAATGCCGAATTTGATGCTTGGTGTTTAAAATCTATAATCTTAAGGCTATTAATAGGCATAATAAAATGAATTAACTTGTTCCCTTGTTTACTTGGAGTAGTGCCCAAGTTTTAAACAAGTTTGAGCCCCAAACAATCTAATTTTTAAAAAACTTTCCGTTAAAAATTTGAAATCTGCCGTGTGGCAGTAGCCTGGTGCTTTTGGTCACCCGTCTGTCATGTTAAAACCCAGTTTAAAAACAAAGTCAGTTGGGTGACAGTCCCCTGACAAAACCCCATCAGGCTTCTCAATTTGCCTTGTTAGGCGCCTGTCCAGGTCCAGGTAGTAGCCTAACGACCTTCTGTCTGTGTATTTAAAAACCATTTAATTTGGCAGCCTACTGATGGTTTCTGTCAGGTTCCTGTCCAGTACAAACATGCTGGTTTTAAAATATTTTTATAAGAGATCTCTTTGCTTCTCAATTCTTAGAAATTTAATTTTTTTACTTTAAAAAATATTTTCCAAGATTAAAGTAAGCTCTTTAAGTCTATTGTTCCTAATGAGCTTCAAAAAATTTCATGCTTGAATATTCTTCGAAGTACTTACTAAGCATGTCCTATTGACTCTTTTCACTCTTCACTTCTATAACTCCTTGAAATCTTGAATATATTGCTTTGAGTTCTCTTTGGTTCTGAGCTTCAAGTCTTTGTTGCTTTGATCAAAAGTTGGTTATGAGCTTCAAGCCTTTTCCTGAAACATCATAACTTCGAAACAAATTAAATAACCTTACTTTGTTATCATCAAAATTAAGATTCGTAAGCCTTGTTTAAGTCATATATATATATATATATATATATATATATATATATATCAAAATAAACCGTTTCTCATATAATATCAATAACAACTGAGAAAACGCATCATTATTAACATCATTGACATATGATATCATACACACATCCAATATGCACAAGTACATAATTTTTATGCAGGCGAAAGTCCACGACGATAGGGAAGATTACCCGCCTATACAAGTAGCTTCCCTCTACTCTGGTGTACCTAAAAGATACCTACTAGAGAACTCACCTTACTCAGTAAGCCCTCAGGTGAAGAATTACCTCGCCGCAAGTATACACATCTTTATTTTTTTTAAAGGCGAAGGTTTCCAAGGATTGGGATGATTACCCGCCCATACAAGTAGCATCCATTTGCACTAATTCCAAAAAACTACCTATCAAAGCACTCGCCTTTCTCAGCAAGCCCCTGGCGGTATGCTATACCATTATTATTATGCTATAATTAAATTCGCATGCACAACACACATCCACACAGGAATCATGCATCTCATACTTCATCTTCCAATGTCCTCAGTACATGGCCCACACAGAGCAACTACATACATATCAGTACATGGCATACATAGGCACCTTCGTACTTCTTATCTACACACGGCCTACATAGGCACCAATATCCACACAGGGTATATAACGTGGCCCACAAAAGTGCCACCATCCACACAGGATACATAACATAGCCCACATAGGTGCCATCATCCACACAGGATATAACGTGGCCCACATAGGCACCACTCTGGCTTCCGCGACATGTGGCATACATAGGCACCACTATTCACCAATATCCAATCCCCAGGACCTACCTGTAGTGCATCAGTAGAACAAGCTCCTCAGACATGCCAATGTCCTATCCCATATAAATGACAATATGACAAACTCCTCGGCCTGACAACATTATATCATGATTTATATCTAAGCAATATAACAACCTCCTCATGCCAACGTTATATCGTGATGCATACGAATAACCACACCAGGTAATTCACAGAGACGCGTCAATGCATTTCCACACAGGAATCCAACATCACAATGCATTTCCAAATAGGAATTCAAAAATAACAATTCATTCATCATGCCATAATTATTACAAACGTCCCCATATACAAGCCTAAATTCCAAAATAATTCATATTCAATTTATTAGGAAAAATTGTTCTCATGCCACACGGTTTTAATATTATATGCAATTATCCCAAATATAAACCTTAAACAAAGTCATCATTTTCCAGTACTTAGACTATTCTAAAAATCATATAGACAAATACTAGGTTACATATGCTCGTAAATAACTGATTCACCTTAATAAAATACTAATATAGTTTTATTCCTCCTTACCGGACCTCTGAAAATAAACCCGCAAAGACCCTACACCGCTTCTGCAGTGTCCGTGCAAAAGCTCCTGTATCCATAAATTCCAAACCAATCATCTCAATCCCAGAACACTTCCTAATAATATTATTAACCCATTTCCCTTAAATAATCATTAAAACCCAAAAATACAACCGTACCCAGATTTTGGAGCTATGCCCCGAAACCTCAAACCAAAATTTCGCTCCTCTAGATTTGTAGAGAATTGTTTCAGGAATCTTGTGGTGGTTCCTGATCGTTAATTTGACTTAAGATTTAAGAAAAATTGAGGTAAAAGTGAGAATTTATATTATTCCAGCTGATATGCCTATATTGCTCCTACGACAAATCCACTCTAAATGTTGGTGGTAGAGAATGGAGCCCAGTGATATTTTTCGATTTTCGATCGGCCGAAAATTTGCCAAGAAATTGAGGAGAGCGAGTGAAGTGGACGAAGGAGTGAGACGAGAAGCGAGAGACTGAAGAGAGCCGCAGTCCTCTGCCAATTTCAATTTGAAATTGCAAAAGCTTCATCCAGAAGCTTCAACTAACCTATATAACTTATATTATATAATAACTTTACATATATATATATATATATATATATCTTTATTTCAGTTTTTTTTCTACACTATTCCTTTTATTTATTTATTTATTTTAATATTAATTAATTAATTATTATTTTTAATTATTTTTTTTCGGGTTACTACATTCTTCCCTCCTTAAAAGAATTTCGTCCTCGAAATTCATGAATCGATAATTCTATCTATGTTCTACTATTAATGAATCAATCACACACCATGCATTTCGGTATACTCCACAATTCTAGCTAAACATATGAATCTAAATTCAAATCAACCATTAATATAAAATCATACTTGCTCCTGCACCATGAGCAGTGTCCTTATCAGTCGGAACCATGGTATACACACACGTCGGACCACCATGAGGCAATGGCTCATTCCTCTGGTGCTGATCAAGAGCGAGTGCGTTGTTCAGCGGTCCCCGACAATCTCGAGCCATGTGACCGTATTTACCGCACTGGTAGCACCTAATGTTCTTGGCTTGGCATTCTCCCCAATGCCTCAAATTAAACCGAGCACAGTAGGGAGGTGACGAATCACCTTGATGTCCTCGATCACCTCTATCAAATCTCTTTCCCCTAACATATTTGTCCCTCCTCCACGAGCCCTATCTGGGTTTATCAGAAAAATTGGGAGGCATAGGCCTCTTCCTCTACTCTGCCATCTCTACACCCCCTTTGCAGGCTCAATTCTTCCATAGTAGCTTTATCCACCAGCTCTAAAAAGTTATGAACCTTCATAACTGCCACCTGCTTATGAATTCTTGGTTTCAACTCCCTCTTAAACCACCTCACTTTCTGGCATTCATCTAGAACCATAAAGGATGCAAATCGGGAGAGTTCCATGAACTTCGCAGTGTACTGCTAAATCGTGAGCTGCCCATGATTAAGTTTGAAGAATTCCTCTGCCTTAGCAGCCCTAGTGGTGGTAGGAAAGCATTGATCGTAGAAAACCTCCTTAAATCAACTCCAGGTCATATCCGTGGGTACTGCCCGCTATTCCTCCAATAGATTCATTGCTTGCCACCAGCGCTCAGCCTCCCTTATTAGCTTAAAGGTAGCGAAGAGAACCTTCTGTGCCCTAATGCAAGACAACACTACCAACATTTTCTCCATTTCTTGCACACAGCTCTCCACTATGAGTGGGTCAGCACCACCCGCAAATGTAGAAGGTTTCAGGCAAGTAAATTGGTTAATCAAGTAGCCCTGGTTCACAGGTGGGCAGTTCTGTCCTTCAAAATCTTGCCTAATCTCTTCCCGAACCTGCTGAGGTAAACCCTGCAGTAGAGTGGAGGTATTCATCTCTCCCGCATTGGTAGCTCCTACATCATTCTCCCCTCTAGTATCAACGTTCTTTCCCCTAGAATACATCCTATAGACAAGACAGAAGCGAATTTAGAACCTTCATATCACATCAGGTACAATTATAGAACAACGAATCAGTTTAACATTTAAATTCTCAATTAAAACATCAAACAACCAGTTTATCCCCAAATCAACCTAACCCTCAAGTTCTAATTCCGAGTTCCAATCTCTCTGCTCAGAAACATTATCGTCAACAGATTTACTTTGGTTTTCTGAAACTGGTTGGATTCAGAA